>NC_134537.1:23950011-24252154 GCF_050624435.1 Tenrec ecaudatus | reverse complement strand
ATCAAAATCTGTGTTTGCATGCTTTCATTTTTTCATAGGTAAATATCTGGAATCGAAAGGGCTGGGTTATATGGTACATTTATAATAAACTTTAAAAACATTACTAAACTGTTTTCTAAAGTGGTTGTCACGTTTTAATTTTCCATAGCGTAGGAGAGTTCTAGTAAATCCCCATTGTCCCCAACACTCAGGGCATTTGGGTTTTCTGTTTTTTAAAACCTTTCCTATTATTCCAGGGGTGAAGTAGTATCTCATTGTTTTCACGTGCAGCTCCTGATAGTTAAAGATTTTTTCTTCTGGTCTCCTTCTGCACAGTGTCTGTTCATGTCCTTTGCCCAGTTAAAATTAGATTGTCTTCTTGTTGAGGCATCGAAGTTTACTGTAAAGGACAAAATTGAGTTCACATCAAATTATGTTACAAGAGATACAGGATATTACATAATACAAAGGTCAATCCAGCAAGAAGACATAGCAATTATTAATTTATATGCACCTAATGGTGATACATCAAAATGCATGAAATATCATTTAGCTTCAAGAGAAATTGCCAACATTTCTTCCACATGAATATACAATTTTTCATTCCAATTAGTAAAGAATAAAAAGATCTATTGTGTCTCAACTTTACCAACAAATGACATCCATTCTTTTTACTTTTATTAGCTATAATTTAAATATGGCCATGAGTGTTAGATTATTAATCTATTAGAAAAATGATCACATGGAAGTACAGCATGGTATATAACTTCAATTAAAAAAATTAACAACCTACAAAACTTATTTCTATTTAATTGGTTCATATATACTCCTTCAACCCAAGAAAAACAATAATGTTATGTCTACTAATGCAGTTATCTGTTAAACTGTTCAATCTCTAGCTAAAAATTTTCTCAAAATAGGAAAAAGTACATTGCTGAAATAAACAATTTGGAGAGTTAAAAGATAGGATATAAATATAGACTTGTGCTTTCTCTCTAGTCTAATGAGAAGGAAAACATGAAAGAAAATAACTAATAACTTGTTAATATGTATAATGCTTATAGACATTCCTATTATAATAATCTATTGTGACTATATCTACATAAATACCTAAAATTAATGTTCTCTTTTATATTAATTGATATCAATATTATCTTAATATTAATGGCCAACATTCTCTTTAACATTTATAGTATCTTAATATGAATTATTAATATTCTCATTAATATTAATAAATCAACATTATTTAATACTAATACATTTTAACTTCTAAATGAAATATTGTATGTCAATTATAGGCAAAATTATGGCCTTATTCAGAAGGTATTTATGAATTTTGCATTTTTTAACATCCTTTTCTCTTTTGAAATTTTATTGGCTTTTTCCCCTTCTGTTTTGTTTCTGTTGTTGTTTTGCTGTCTGTTTTTGTAAATAAAGCTTTTATTAAAAATGAAAAAATAATGAAACAGTGACTAACATGAAAGGGAAAATAGGCAAGTGCACAATAATGGTAAATCATTTCAACATATAGCTTTCAATTATAGACAGAATATCTGAAAAGAAAATCACTAAGGAGATAGAAAAATCATAAGCCAATTGAACATAATGAACCTCCATAGAACATGCCAACTAGCATCAGACCAATGCATAGTTCTTCTTCAGCAGACATGGATCATTTCCCAGCATAGATCATATACTAAGACACAAAACAAGTCTCAACAAATTTTAAAAAGATTGAAGTCATGCAAAACATCACCTCTGAAGCTAGACATAAACAACAGAAAAAAATAAGGAACAAACAATCACTGAGTCATAGAAAAAATTAAAAGTGAAATTAAGAAGTTTGTAGAATCAAACAAAAATGAAAGCATAATATATCAAAATCCTTGGGGAGAAATTTTTATCAATAAATGTGTACATTAAAAAGAATGATCTAAAAAGATTATAACTGACTGCTATGAAATACTGTATTACAGTAGATAAAATCTAGATGAAATAGGTATCAGACTAATGCAAAGGGAGGTAGAAAATCTGAACAATCCATTGCAAAAGAAGACTGAGGATGTTGTAAAAAACAATAGCAATAGCAGCCAAAAGAAAGAAAGAAAGAAATCAACCAACCAACTAACCAGAACAAACAAAAAACATCCAGGATCAGAGACTACCTCATTCTATAAAACATTCTTAGTAGAATAGCCACAAATCCTAATCAACCTCTTAACAAATAAATAAGGAATTGAACTTAATAGAGCCAAACTCATTCTATGACACAAGAATAACTGTAGTAATTAAACCAGGCAAAAAATGAAAATTACAACCAATATCCCTACGAACACAGTTGCAAAAAATTTCAGCAAAATGATTGCCAGGAGGTTTCAACAACAAGCAAACCACAAACACTATGATCAAGTTTGATTTATATCAAGACCACAGGAGTGGTTCAACATTAGGAAATCAATGTAATCCACTGCATAAAAAAACGCCATATATGAATTGATATAAAAAAGGCATTTGATAGAATTTAACACTATTTCCTGATAAAAACTCTCTGCAAAATAGGAATAGAATGGAAATATTTCAATATAAGTAAAGGCATATGTGCAAAACCAGAAGCCAAGATTATATTCAATGGAGAATGGGAGTGAGGCAAATATGTCCCATTATTGGAAGAACAATGAGACAGCAAAGAGAAATAAAAAGTATCCAAATCAGAAAGGAAGAAGTGAAACTATATATGTGGATGATATGACTTCATACATAGAAGACCCTAAGAATTTCACAAGAAAACTGATAGAACTAATAAAAGAATTTAGCAATGTTGCAAGGTAGATCACCATGCAACAACAACAACAACAATAATAATAATAAAGTTGTTTTTCTACACTAACAAGGTATACTCTGAAAAAATATTAATACCATTTATAGTAGTCTGAAAATCGATAAACTAAGGACTAGGGGCATAAATGATTTATACTATGAAAATTGTAAAATACTAGTACTTAAAGAGACCTACAAAAAAAGAGAGCTATCCCATGCTTGTGGGTTGGAAGACAATGTAGTGGAAGAGAATGAATGGGTCCTGTTTGGGTGCATTTAATCCATTTACAGTCAATGTAATTTTATAAGTATCAAGTTATTGCTGCCATTTGATGTGTATGTGTATATTGGGGCGTGTAGTGTTACTGGTTTTTCTATCTGCATAATTTTCTGTTCTAAGTTCATTTTGTTCATGGGTTTCTACTCATTTCCCTCATAGCTGTTGCTTTGTTGTTTACCAAAGCTCTATGATTTCCTTTTATTTTTATGAGGCTTGTTCATATTCTTTGAAGTTACCTGTACTTTAGTGTCTTCACAAGTTTAAAGCATTCCTTTTCTCTCTTAAAATTTTCTTGACTTCCTCTCCATTAGAAAAGTCTATAACACAACTCCTTCTACTTGCTTTGAATGGTCTCCATTGCAAGCGGACATCTCTGCCTCCCTATTTTATTACACTGGATATATCTATATCGGAGTTGACTTTGTCTAGTGTTGTTACATATGCTTTCTCAGGTTGTTGTCTACTAATATTAGTTCTCTGTCCAAATAACCCTTTTAAATATTTTTTTCTAAGATTGACTTGGTTTTCACAAATTCCTTCAGTTTCTGTTTATCTGGAAATGCCCTACTTATACAGTTATCTTTGAAAGGCAGAATGCATACTCATTGGTTGGCAATTTTTTCTTTCCGAGTTTTACACGTATCATACTTCTGCTTTTTTGCCCACATGGTTTCTGCCTAGGAATCAGCGCTTAGTCCTATGGGTCCCCCTTTGTAGCATTGTTCTGCTCGCAGGATTCCTTGCTTGTCTTTGTGAGGTTGACGATATGTCGTGATCATTTTTTTGAGGTTTTCCTCTTTTGGATTTCTTTGTCTTCTTGAATGTATGTGCTCTGTCCTCTGATTATGATTGCTGAACTCTGTTACAACCTTCTAGAAGCACAAGTGTGGGTGTAGTGATGTGGTGAATGACTGCAGTTCATTTCCCTTCTGAGCTTTGTGCTATGTTCTTACAGCATTTTAATTATATGTTTGTTATCAACCCCATAATACATTATTATTATTATTGTGTTAAATAGTCAGTTATAAAGATTCAAACAAAAACCAAACTGCTTTCCATTGAGTTGATGCCGACACATAGCGACCCTATAGGACAGGGTGGAACCTGCTTCTGTGAGCTTCTGAGACTACTCTCTCTGGCTGTAGAAAGCCCTGTGGGACACCTGGTGGTTTTGAACTGCTGACCTCGTAGTTAGCAACACAATGCATAGTCCCTTACACCATCAGGACTTCCCCAACTTCTAAGTAATGAAAGAAAGAAAACGATCTTTATATTTACCCACATATTTACTTTCACCATTGCTTATTGTGCCTCTGTACAGCTTTGTTGTCTGCCATCCTCTAACTTTTCCTGGAAGAGCTCCCTTTGGAGCCTAATCATTGCAGTTTCTCAATTACTGAGGTTATTTTTATTTCATCTTCATGTTTGAAGAATATTTACTTAAATATATTTTCTTTTGAAGATTATTTTCACTAATATAAACCTCTAGATGGCTCCATATCAATGTAGGCTTATATGAATAAATCATTTTTATTGACTCAATTCCAACTCATAGTGACCCTATGTAGGTCACTATGGTTTTAAAGGAGTAGGCAGCCTCATCTTTTTCCCACAGAGAAACTTAGGGGTTTGAACAGCTGACATTGTGACTAGCAATCCAATGTTAGTCATTGTACTCGTCTACAGTGCCACCAGGATTCCTGATACTCATACCCTCCCCCGCCCCACACACACCTTTCATAGATGTCCAAAATTTCCTTTTCATCACTGATTTTAGGCAATCTAATTATGCTCATGGAAACAGCACTCAAGAGTGCAAAAGGCGAGTTGCATTAGGTAAATCTGCTGCACAAGACCTCTTTAGAGTATTGAAAAACCAGGATGCAACTTTGAGGACGAAGCCGTCGTGTTTTCGATGATCTCAAATGTGAAATTACCATGAACTGCTAAAAGGACAAACATCTGTCTTGGAAAGAAGTCTGGTGAGAGGGCTCCTTAGAGGCAAGGATGGCTAGGCTTTGTCTCACATGCTTTGGGCATGTTGTCAGGAGAGACCAGTCCCTGGAGAAGGGCACCGTGCTTGGTCCGTGGGAGGGGAAGTGACAAACAGAAAGGCCCTCAAGGACATGTTTTGACACAACGGCTCCAACACAGGAACAATGTTGAGGAGGGTGCAGGACTGTTGTGAATAAAGTCTTTATGGTTCAGAACCAACTCGAACATAACACAATTATGATGTGACTTTGTGTACTTTTTATTTTTGGGGGGAGCAGTTGTTGAGATTCCTATAGCACTGTATTTATAATTTTCATTAAATTTAAAACGTTGGACTGTTACTTGATTCAAATACTTTTTTTCTGACTACGTTCTTCTCTCTTTGGGGAACTCCAAGTTCTCATGCGTTGGGACACTTGAGCTTCTGTCACAAATGCCTTAAGCTCTGTTCATTAACAGCAACAACACAGCCCTTGCTGTACCTTGGAAGGAACCGTGGTGTTGCAGTGGTTAAGTGCCATTAGCATTTCGAACAGACCAGCTGCTCCACAGGAGAAAGATGTGACAGCCTGCTTCTGAGAAGATGACGACATTGGCAGCCAGTTCTGCAGGGAAGTATTTCGATGGCAGTATTTTGGGGTGGGGGCTGGGGTGGGTTATGTTAGTTTATTTATTTATTTTCTATTTTGAAGCACACTAATATCTTCATCTTTATGCTCCAGTTTACTGGTCATCTAGCCAGTGTATATGAAGGTAAGTAAAAAAATATGTTACTACACAATCATAGAAATATGATTTAAATCAAAATATCAAAATGTGAAGGAAACTATTGCTTCTCTGCATATCCTCTAGGAAGCCCTATCCACATCTGCTGCTGGTATTTCCATTTTGTTTACCCTTCCTCAGAGAATTTTTATTGATTGACACTGTGTCAAAATGGCAGTTGTGGAACTCACCAGGGAATCAAATTGTGTTCCTTTGTAATGCTCTTTGAGTTTAGGGAACAAAAGAAATCCTACTGGTGGAGGCAGGAGACAAGATTAGGACTAGAAAGTAGAAGGGTAAGGTTTCCCAGCAAAATTCTCATAGAATTGTCTTTTCTACACTTGAAAAATAGTCCTGTTACCCTTGAAGAATAGTCCATGTTACCCTTGAAGAATAGTCCATGTTACCCTTGAAGAATAGTCCATGTTACCCTTGCTACCCTTGAAGAATTAGCAGGTGAATTCTCATGATGCAAAACCCAAAAAACTCCTGTGTTGGGACGTTCAACCACAAAGTCAGTGACTCAAGCCCACCAGCCACTCTGCGAGAAAAGGATGGGCTTTCTGTTCCCTTAAAGTTTGCAAAACCCTGAAAACCCTGTTCAGGGTCAATATGAGTCAGAAGTGACTCAATACCTTTAGGTATAATTTGGTGGGTTCGGAGCTGAGGTAAATTCTTTACTTCACCTGAAGCCATGTGCACTATAAGGTATTATTATGCTTGCCGTGTTTTAAGACGTGTGGTAGCTACATAATCTGGTGTCCATTTGGGACTGGAGACGATTAAGAGTGAAGGGGTGGAGTCTCCTCTGTCAATTGGATCATAGCCAATGAAGGCTCTGTGTGGGCATGGCCTTCTCCTGAAAATTCTGGGAATTCCTGGATTTCCTCCGTGGAGACAGGAGAAGCTCTGCCTCATAACTTACTTCCTGAGAGATGCTCTACTGACAAGACACATGGCACTACGCTGATAGACCCCATGCCCTGGGAACTGGAGGAGCCACTTGGAGACCCCAGCCAGCACTGAGATACTTACAATGCCCCTGGACTTATGAGACATTCCATCCACTGACCTATGATCTTTCTGCATTCAGTGTCATTACATGTGTTTCATGATTCTGAAGTGGACTTTCTAGATTGGTAGTGGACATATTGGCTAATATCAGACTTATGGACTTGATCTGGACTGGGCTGGGACATTTTCTCAATATTCAACTGCTCTTGTATATAAAGCTCTTTCTGATACACATATGCTTCTCCCTGGATTTGTTTCTCTAGTCCACAGAGACTAACACAAGGCCCCACAGTGTATGGTGCAGTTCTCAAACAAAAGGGCTTTAAAAAGTTCATGGAAAAGTGGAAGGAAAAGATAATGAATGTTTTTCCATGAACTTTTTTGAAGCTCCCTCATATCTGAGGTCACTGTAAAAGCTCCAGGTGACAATAATAGGACAAAACTATTCCATTTTATCAACTTTATACTCAATCATGATTGTCAAAGTTGAGTAGGTCATGTGGTGATGTCAATTCCATTGTAGAGTTTATGCAGAGCATCTCTGGAGGGGTATAAGGTATGAACTTCACTGGTGGGCACTGTTGGGGGGTGACTGTGACATCAGCATGACTGTTTCTAACATGTTAGTGCAACGTCTCACCAGGAATTTGTTATTTTTTTAGAAAAGTATCCCTGCTTTTAGTTAGAACAATAAAGGCATTTTTCTCAAGTCCAGTTAAGATATATCAAAAACTAAAGTATTATGCTTATTTGCTTTCTGAACTTTCTAATGCATTTTTCAGTCAGAGCTGTCATTATCAAATTACAACCATGCATTGAATCATGTGGTTCCATCTGTGTGGTGCCGGGAATTATCTGATATGGCTCTTCTAGTCTTGTAAATTCCACCAAGAAACTGGGTGGGACCATGTAAATAGAATGTATGAAACCCTAACTTGGGGATTGGTCAGTTTTGCCATCCTGCTGGGTATAAAATGAAGCATCTCAGAAGCAGGAATAGGGATTTCATTACCACCAAGGAAGAAGAGCCAGGAATGGAGCTTGTTCTTTGGACCCTGAGATTCTGGTGTGCTGAACCTCTTCAAAGTAGGGGTCAGAGGGCCATGAACTGGAGAGTAACAGAGAAATGACAGCGGCAGAGGCAACAACATCAAGTGCATGAGCCAGAGTAGTGGGCTTCCCAGCTCAGCAGGTGAGTAAAGTTGAGTGCCTGAGAGTGGGAGGCCCCCAGTGGAGTTAGGTGTCTCCAAGCTCTTAATTAGGGCGTCAGTTTTGCTGACCCACAGAGCTAGAGTTGAATGCCTTTGGGCTGTGACTTATGATGGAGTTGTGTGATCCTTGGGCATTTATCAGCAGTGCTGAAAGAACTTTGTAGTACTTGCTTGAGCAGTGTTCTGGAACACTGGGGTGGGGGCGGGTTCCAGGAACTGCCTTTCCTAGTCCATTTTTTTGGGGGGGGGTTCCTCAAGGACTTTGTAGCTTTTGCTTTGCTCCCATTGCTGATCTGTTATGTTCCCTTCTTGGTTTGCCAGTGTTTGGGGCCAGTGTTTTTATAGTTAGCGATTTTGTGAAGTTTTCTGGCATTAGCTGAAATATTGTGGTAATAGTATTTGTGAACCTATATCAATAGCTTTTTGGAGAATAAAGTTTTAATTAGAGGGGAAAAATGGAAAACCTTCATTTAGTCTTTAGGAATGCTGTAACTAGGAATGTAATTCAATAGAAAGATAGCACATAAATTTTTTGGTTTTGCTGTAGTTATTAGGTGGCTTCAAATCTGTTCCAACTCCTGTTGACCTTGTATAGGAGAGGAAAAAATACCTCCTTCTCTGGGCCATCCCAACACTGGTCCTTATGTTTGAGGTCATGGTTGCAGTCACTGCGTCAGTCCATCTCACCAAGGGCCTTCCTAGCTTCCCTGTCCCTTCACTTTACCAAGCATGATGTCTTTCTCCAGGGATGGGTCTCTCCTGATAACATGCCCAAAGTACATGAGACAAAGTCTCTCAATCCTTAGCTGGAAAGAGCCTTCAGGCTGTACTTCTTCCTAGACAGACTTATTTGTTCTTTTGGCAGTCCTTGTTACTTCCAGTATTCTTCGTCAACACCATCATTCAAATGCATCAAGATTCCTTCAGTCTTTCTTATTCAATGTCCAATTTTCACATGCATATCAGGCAATTGAAAATACCTTGGCTTGTGCAGTATAGCACTGATGAAACATACAGCTTTCCTCTAGTTCTTTATTGCTTCCCCCCCCCTCCCCTATCATGACCCTAATTTTACCTTACAAATCTGGCTAGACCAGAGCATGCACATGGGTACAGATAAGAGCTGGAAACACAGGGAATCCAGGACAGATAAACCACTTGGGACCAATATTCAGAGTAGCCATACCAGAAGTTTAAGGGGAAGATCCGGGGATAACGGGGGACCTGACCACAATGATCTACCTATAATCCTCTACCAGAAGGATGGACAACAGAAAAGTGGGTAAAGGGAGGCATTGGTCAGTGCAAGGCATGAAAAAATAATAATAGTTTAGAAATTATCAAGGACTCATGAGGAAAGGAGGGTAGAGGAAGGAGGGGGAAAATGAGGCACTGATACCAAGGGCTCATTAGAAAGAAAATGTTTTGAACATGATGATGGCAACAAATGTACAAATGTGCTTGACACAACAGAAGAATATATGGATTGTGATAAGAGTTGTATGAGGACCAAATAAAATGATTTATTAAACAAAACAAGGAAGTACCCTGGCTTCAATCAGGCACACCACAGTCCTTGGGGTGACATCCTTGCTTTCCAGGCTTTTAAGAACTCTTGTGCAGTGGATTTACCTAATACAAGGCATCATTTGATCTCTTGATTGCTGCTCCCATGAGCATTTTGAATCCAACTAAGACATAAGCCTTGACAACTTCAATTTTTTTCTTCATTTATCATACTGTTTCCTATTGGTCCAGTTGTGAGGATTTTGATCTTTACAATGAGTTTTAATCCATACTGAGGGCTTTATCTTGATCAGCACGTGCCTCAATTCCTTCTCACCTTTATCGAGCAAGGTTGGGTCATCTACATATTGCAAGTTGTTAATAAGTCTTCCTCCAATCCTGATGCCACATTCTTCACAGAATCCAGCTTCTCTGATGATTTGCTCAGTATACAGATTGAATAAGTATGGCGAGAGGGTTCTGTCCTGATGCACATCTTTGCTTATCTTAAACTATGCAGTATTCCCATGTTCTGTTTGCACAACTGCCTCTTGATCCATGTTCAAATGATTCATGAGCACAATGTGGTGCTCTGGAGTTCCAATTCTACTCAACTTTGCCCATTGTTATGAACCCCACAGACAAATGCCTTGGTAGGGTCAATAAAACACCTGAAAACAGCTTCCTGGTGTTCTCTGCTTTGAGCCAAGCTTCATCTGACATCAACAATCACCTCCTGTGCTCCACATCCTCTTCTGAATCTGGCCTGACCTTCTAGCAGCTCCGCGTCAATGTATTTCTGCAAATGGTATTGGGTGATCTTCAATTACTATTCATATCACCTGAGAAATATTACACTTAAGCAATTTACAATTATATTTGTTACATCCTAGTCTATGATTAAGTTGATAGAAACATTTACTAAGGTCTGCTACGGGAAGAGGCCCTTGGAGGGAGGGCTGGTGACACCATGTGTTGGGGAAGGACAGTCCTAAGGAGGCCATTACATTTGTGTACTGCTGACAGCACACGAATACCTGGTGTAGGCCCTCTTTGGGCTACAAATATAAATCAGGCATGGGCCCTCTTCTCTGATCTAGAATAAGAATAAAAACATGAACATTACTTTGCCATAGGAGATTAAATTGATGAAGATTAAATGTAATAAAATCATAAAATAACATTGTGTCAGTGGGAAAAAAAAGAAATGCCTGGGCGAGAAATCCAAGAGAGAATTAAGAAGATTTCATCACTGGTCAGGAGCCTTGGTGCATACTATTTAATTGTGCTTCAAACTGCAAGGTCAGCAGTTCAAAACCACCAGCTGCTCCACAGGATGAGACTTTCTACTCTGGATAGGAGTTAGAGTCTTGGAAACTAACAGAGACAGTTCTTCCTTGTCTGTAAGGTTGTTCAGAGTTGGTATTGACTTGATGGCAGTGAGTTTGATTTCATTTTAAGCGACAGCAAGAAAACAGCTCAGAATCGGTACAGGACTCACTGACTGTCACAGGTGACTCTAGTGAAGAAATAGTTTTGTCAGGTATTTCTGAGGATTTCCAAAATGATCGAAGCCTAAAAGAGCTATTTACCAGAGAGGGGTATTTTACTGATTTATCTCACTCATCACCTTGTAAAGTTCTTCTGGGAAAATATTTTCATCTCTATGTTTTTAGGGTCTTATACAGCATGAGGTAGATAGTAGACAGTGGTTTATTTCTTGAATGGAATATACAAACTATAGTTGATCTTCAGGAAGAGAAGCATGGCCATAAGTGAATATTCAGCCCGCTTTGGTCTGCATAGCAGGATGGAATCCATGATCGTATTTTACCGAAGGCACATGTATAAATTCATTCTTAGCTCAGGGTTTACATTGGTAGATCCATTTCAGCCATTGAGCTTTTTGTAAGTATGCTGCTTTGGACAAGAAAATATATTAAATGTAAGAATATGCATTAATTGGTAGACTTATAGACATGATTATGGTAAGGTACTTCCTCAAGAGGAACATTTTTAGTGAAAACTCATTAGGTGCACTAGATGGATGGAGACAGAAATTATAACCTTAAAAGGATGAGCAGCTTTGGGAACAGGATACCCACTTGTATAATTTGGGATGGGCTATGTAGAGGTTTGCAGGAGCAAAGACTGGGCTTTCTACACCTGGAAACAGTTACTGTCTGAGGAAGCCACAGGGGGTCCTGATGATATAGCCCTGACTCAATGACAGTGTGTTTGAGTTTAAGTATTGGTTAAGGAGCCCTGGTGGTCTCGTGATTATGAGTTGGGCTGTTAATCACAAAGTCAGTGGTTCTAAACCACAGCCAGCTGCACAGGAGAAAGTTGAAATCTTCTACACCCACAAAGAGTTAAAGTCTCTGAAACTCACAGGGGCCAATTATACTCTGCCATCGAGGGTCGCTATGAGTTGGCATTTATTTGATGGCAGAGTGATGCTATTCAGTGACAACACAACCAGCACACCTCAGTGGCTTCTAAGGAAAATGTTGCTAATGTCCTGTGCCCATTATGAGTTGAGTTACAGTCTCAGAAACTCACGGTGGCAGCTCTAACCTGTTTTATAAGGTTGCTACGAGTCAGTCCAGACTGGATGGCAGCTCTGCTCTGCATGGTCTTACCTTAGGGACCCAGAATGACAAACCATCTTTTCTAGGAGGGACATTGCTGTTCACTGTGGCAGAGGTGGACTGGGCCATTGTCTGTTCAGCTTCTGTCTGAAATTGACATGCACACATGCATCATGTATTCCACACATTTCATCAACCCACGTAGGTCACATGGGCATGCCGAGAATGTAGGGTCCGTGATTTGTCTTCCACCACCACTCCTCTGCAGCCCATTTCCTCTACTGTAAGACTCCACGTTGCAGAAGAAAACTGGAGACATAAACATATAAACATGAACAGTTGGGACTGTCGGGGAAACTTTGAATCAAGGAAGCTTTAGGATAAACTTAGAAGAGGACTTTTAAGTTAGCCCCATACTCCATGAGGTAGGTAGGAGGAATGGTTGTGAAATCATTGAATTTCACTTTTATATTCAGTTAATATCATACACTTGTCATGACCAGCCTATTATTGTTAATTTTTTAAAAGAAGAAAAATGAAGATATCTTAACCTAATGTTGTTTTTATTTCAGAAAGATGATAATACTAATTGTTAGAACTGACAAGGAATTAATTTCTAGTTGCATTGAGAGAGAGAAAAAAATAATAGACTAACAAAATTATAACCTTAACATGATTGCGCTCATTACTCTTGAAAATGTGGAGCAGATATGTTGTATTGACTTTTTATGTTTGTTTATAGAACTGTAAATGACTTGAGCATTTTATCAAATGCTTTAGTTAATATTTTATCAAATTAAATCAATATCATTATGTTCTGAGAATAAAAATATAAGTGCAATGTAAATTCCATTGCATATGTTAGAACAGCTTTTTTATAAAGTGCTACATGCTTATTATAACAAATTCAAATAGTATAAAAATTCAAATAAAAAATCAGTTGGAAATAGTCGACTATAATATTTGGTGAATTGTATTTGATAAATATACAAATAGATAAATGATTCTGTAAAAATGGGATGGAACTATATCATCTATAAAAAGATATTTCATTTTACTCTAATTTAATGGATTTCAAAATGCAGGATTTTTGACTTTTTAAGAGAAACTATTTCCATAAACGTACTAAACTTAAACTTAAAGATTTTGAAAACCATTAATATACTTGTGGCATTGCTTTTTAAAATTAGAATATTCACATTTTTGGCAGTAGTGACTAACTTCCTGCTATGAAAAGTGAATCTGTTAATATTCTTATTCTTCTGCTCATTTTTCCTTCATTTTCCCTTTTTTGTTTGGACTTTATTTAATTTTAATATAATTTCCAAGTGAAACAAAGTTGTAATAGTGTAAGGCACTCCCATATATAGAATTGTTAATCCATACTACTGAGGAAAGCAAATCTACTAACCAGAAATTAATTTTGTTTAAATCCCTTTCCCAATTTTAGGTGAAATTTAAATATATTGAAATACTCAAATCTTAAGTATACAGCATAATACAATTTAAAATATATAGATACACTTATGTACGCCACACCTCAGTCAAGATGCAAAATATTTCCATTATCCAAGAAAGTTTCCTCTTGCCCATCATTAGTTTCTCACCCTTCCCTAACTCAGTATCTTTTTGATTACTAAAAAGAAACTTGGTTATTATTTTTTAATTTTCCTCTAATCTAATATAAACATATGGCATGGTGAATTACTTCTGCTTTGTCTGTGTTATAATTTAATGACTATATTAAATATATTCTGTTTTGTATATATAAATAAATATATTATGTTTTATTGGTAATTTGTTAATATATTGTTTAATTTCCAATTATTTTGGAGCTTTGCTTGATATGTTATTACTCTTTATTTCTAATTTAATGCCTACATAATTAGAGACTATACCCTGTAAGATTGCAATCTTTTGAAATTTATTGGTACTTATTTTATGACTCAGCATATGGGTCTTTTTTTATATACACTTGAAAAATGTATATTCTGAAATTGGTTGTGTTAAATAAATGTCATTTAGGTCAAGGTGGTTGAAAGTGTTTTTAGATGATCTTATTGAAATGAGTTTGAAAGCAGCTTTTCTATTAATAATGAAACAAAGGATGTTAGTTCTCCAACTATGATTTTAAATTTGTCTGTATCTTTCTTGAATTATGTCAGTTTTTGTTCAGGACTGAAGAAACAGAGTGTGCCAAAAAACCTTGAGAATATTCCACATACTCACGGAGAAAATGAGACTGAACTGAGTGGGTAGCCCTAGAAAATTACAGCAAAGAACTCTGAAAAGTTTTTAAAATCCCCTTTATATCAAGAAGAGTTGTACGATCATTCCCACAATCAGTTTTAGAACGTTTTCTTCTTCTTTTCACTTATTATTGATGTAATAATTTTTTAATTGTGGCAAAGATATACACAGCAAACATTTTCCAATTGAACAACTTCTACATTCATAATTCAGAGCTAATGATTATACTCTTCACATTGTACATCCATTACTGATAACCTTTTCCAAATTATTCCACCATCATTGATATAAACTCAATGTCCTCCAAACAAAAATTCTTCCTCCTTCACCCATGGTAACCATAGGGTAAGTTTGGTTTCTTCTTTTTTTAAGTGGTTTTCTTGATACAATATTCACATAATATTCATTTGCATAGATAAAATTCTTTTTAAAGGAGTTGTGCATGCATCATCACAATCAGTTCTAGTGCTCCCTCCACCACTCCTGTCTTCTTGGTTTACTCCCCAATTCCCCTCGCCCTTCCCCTCCTCCCCCATTCCGGATAAACCAGTGCATCAGTTATTGTCTCTACACATCCACTTCTTCAGTGCTTCCTAAACTGGGAAACCTAACAGAAACAATAAAAACAAAACCAAAATGAAACAGAAAGAAAATTATAGTAATCTAAAGATAAAAATACAAAAGGAAAGGCTATCAACAATAAATTTTAAAAGCCGGGGAAGAAAATTCTGTCGTGGAACAAGTGAGAAATATTTGAGCCTTGAGAAAATCAGGTAGGGTCATGAGGGAGGTCAACTGATAAAGTATCCAGATGTGTTCTTGCTTATAGCTAGGCACCATGTGGTTGTTTCACCACATTTTGCTATAGCACCCATATTTTCTCTTCCTGACCAGAGGGTGAGCATTGAGCAGGATAGTTGTTTCAGTTTTTAATATTTCCTACTCTCTTCCTTTCAACTGAGGTTTTTCTAATATTTTGGCTAATCATTGTGGCTGGTTTTTGTTTGTTTCCTATTTGTGTTTTTGTATGATTTTCTGTATATGAAATTCAGACTAGGTGAATCTGTAGAAAACAATAACTGTCTTTATAATTACCCAGGGGCACGGCAGGAGAGGATGGGGGAAATGGGGTGTAATAACAATGAGCACAAGCAGAAAATGTGCTGAAATTGATGGTGGTTATAACTGTATGACTCTTCTTAATATGACTGGATGATTAAATTGTAAGATATGTGAACTACACCAAGGGGGGTTACCCAAAGACAACCAGAGAACAGCTCTGCTGGGTGCAACTTTCGTAGTAGGAATGTTTCCTGCTAGGCAAGCATCCAGCAATTCGCTCTGAGTTAGTGCACCCATGGCATTGCCTGGGAAGGATCTCTCTGGTCAGAGTGCTTTTTGTTTGTTTGTTTTCATAAAAGCAGTTTCGCTCGAATCTCCTTTTTGGTGATAGTTGATTTAAGAGAACAGTGTGTGGCTGTGAAATTTTCTTCGCTGCTCAGGATAAATGCCACAGAAACTGGTGTGATGTTGAACACAGCTTATAGGACAGTGAGATGGGAAAAACCAGTTTCAATTAACAGTTGACAAACAGTTTCTTGTTTCAATTAACAGTTGAAAATGTTGACAAGATTCGTGCACTTGTGCTCACCAACAGTAGACAATTGAAGAGATGGAGAAGTTCTCTGGACTATGTTAGAGCTTGCTTCAGTGAATTTTAACAGTAGATTTGGGCATGAGAAGGGGCACTGCAAAGTTTGTGCATTGGGTTCTGACTGAGCAGGAAAAAGAGTGTAGATTGGAAACATATCTTAGTTTGAAAGAACAGCGCCGAAGTGACCCAGAGTTTTTCCCAAGGTCATCACTGGTGATGAAACATGGTGCTATTCTTACAACCCTGACAGCAAACATCAACCAAGCCATAGTCACCTTGCCCCCCAAAGCTAGTCAGGTGAAATCAAAGATCAAGAGGATGCTCATTTGCTTTTTTTTGATGTGAGGGAGACATCACATCATGATGGAGTTCATTCCACCAGGTCAGACTGTTAATCAAGCTTTCTATTTAGAGGTTCTGAAAAGATTGCATAACAGTGTGAAACAAGACCAGCCAAAAAGGCCTGATTTGGATTTGTGGCAGACGGGGAACTGGTTTTACCATCACGACAATGCACCTGCTCACGCTGCCAACTCAGTGTGCCAGTTTTTGACAAAAATCAGCAGGTCTCTCTGCCCCCATGCACCTTACTCACTTGACCTCACTCCATGTGACTTCTTTTTGTTTCTGAGAATGAAGAAGGACATGAAAAGTCAGTGATTTGACAATGTAGAAGAGGTAAAGAAAAAAATGAGGGAGGTACTGTCAGCCATCAAAATAGATGAGTTTTAAAAATGTTTCCAAGAATGGAATTGCAGATTTGACAAATGTATTAAGTGTAATGGAGAGTACTTTGAAGGTGATGAGGTTGTTTTGTAAGAAAAAAAATTAAACACATAGCTTTGGAAAAAAAAAGCCAGGTTGTTTTGTACCTCCTCGTATTCCAATAAAAGTATTAAACAAAAAAGATTGGTGTTAGGTTTTATTCAAAAAGATTGAATCAGCTTTGACTCATATGTTTTATCTGGCCATAAAAGTTCTAAGTTTATTTCATAAGGATTGAATACCTCATATATTTGGTAGCAGTTGTTAATTTTTTCTTTGAAAAAATAGTTTTAAAAACTTTACTAGATATTATATGGAAAAGCAAACCTAAGACTTTGATTCATTTGGTCATCTCTCCACATAAGTGCCCCAAAAGAGTTTTATAAATGTTTAGATTCATGTCAATGTCTGTAAATTTTCACTTAAATCAAACTTTGAATGGTAAGAAAGCCAGTCAAAACAGTTGTTTCCACGACTGTAAACATCAGGACTATCTTAAAAGAGCTTAGACGATAACCTATTACTCTATACTTGCAGTGATTCTCAACCTGTGGGTCACGACCCCTTTGGGGGTCAGACGACCGTTTCACAGGGGTCGCCCAATTCATCACAGTAGCAAAATGACAGTGATGAAGTAGCAACGAAAATAATGTTTTGGTTGGGGGGGTCACCACACCATGAGGAACTATATGAAAGGGGCGCAGCATTGGGAAGGTATGGGCTTTTGTTGAAGTTTGAGTTTCATTGATCTAATTAAATAACTGTGATAAAGATCAAGATGCATTTCAACAGATCTCTCGACATTATTTTAATAAAGAGGCCTTTTGGCAGGTGGAAAGACATGTTGAATTGCTTGCGAGGGCTTCTGTGGCAGATGGGAAGCTCGCTAGCTTTATAGACATATGAGCCAAGCTTCAAACATCCCCAGAATTACCACACAGGAGCTGTGCTAGTTTGATTAGGGGCTACGTGTTTCACTTCTAAAGATGGGGTAAGCAGTGTTGGTAGGTGCCATTGACTCAGCTCTGACTCATGACGAGCTTATGCACAACAAAATGAAACACTCCCTGATCCTGCAGCATCATCACGATTTTGATTGCTTTTAGCCCATTTTTACAGCCACTAAATTAATCTACTGGAGTGGCTTCATCTTCACCACGCATAATGCCCTCCTTCAGGGACTGGTCTCGCTTAGCAACATGTCCAAAGTATGGGAGAGAAAGTTTTGCCAGGTTTCCTCTAATCCCGATGCCATGTTCTCACTCATGTCATCCCAGGTCTAGTTCCCAAATTATTTGCTTTTCCTATAGATTGAAGAGTATGATGAAAGGAAGCAAGAGTGAAGCAAAATGTTCCTGGTTAAAACAAATAATACATTGTGAATTAGGTGAAGGTTTATGGAAGAGATCACAGTTTTACATTCAACGACTCACACACTTTCTGGTTCTCATTCGTCGCAACCCCCTCATGGCATATCTCACTTTCTCCCCGTGCATCCATTTCCAGTCCCTTCTTTTTCCTTAACCCTATGACCTTGTCCTTAGCTAAATGCTGCCCTTTTGATCTTAACTGGCGGATCATACAGTGGAGGTGAGTTTAATTTCAGACTTGAAGGGTAAGAACCATAGACTTGGGGAGAAGGGTCTCACGAATTGCTCGCTGACCGGTAAGCCTGGCTTCTGTTATGATTTGAACTCAATTCCACGGGTCCCCTCGCACTCTTTCCAGGGCTTTCATATGCAAGCCTGTTCAGAGCAGTCGGTACTGGTAACTGGGTACCACTTAGTTCTTCCATGGCCAGGTTTGTAGAGACTGATGTTTTGGGAGGATTCAATTGAACAATCATGGGAATCAGTCAGCGTTTGAATCAGGCAGACCAGCGTTTAAATCTCTGTGTTCTGAAAAACCTCATATACCATCATTCTATTTATACGAACTGCCCAGGACAGGCAAATGTATAGTGTCAGAAAACAGATAAGTGGTTTCCAGGGCAAGGGAGGATCGGGCAGGAAATGGAGACTGCCTGTTGGTAGTTATATATAGCATATTTTGAATGATTAAAATTGTTCTAACATTTATTGTGATGATGGTTGCGCAACTGTGTATATACTGAAAACCACTGCATTGTGCATTTAATAGGATGTGAACTGTATTTCAATGCAGCAGTTAGAAAAATGACATTAAAAATCCTTGTGATCATGGAAGGTTATATAAACCATCGAATCTCATTGTCTTTCTCAGAAAATGGAAGGAAACTTCTAAGGCTGTTTTTGTGAGAACTGTATGAGTGAATGTGCAGAAAGTACCGATCTATGCCTGGCACATAGTAGGTGCTCAATAAAAGAGTGGTACCTGGTTTTATTCCTAGGGAAAATCATGAAGCCCATGGAGACATAATGCATTAGTCTATATATTGACTGCCTAGAACGCTGAGAGGAAATTGGCTTCCTAAGGGGCAAGGACTTCTCCTGGCCTAGCTGACACTCTAGTAGCAGGCACCTTTGCGGCCAAGCAGTGTCCCTGTGCTGGAAAGTTTGTGGGTCAAGCCCACCCAGAAACACTTTGGAAGACCGCCCTGGTCACCTACCTCTGAAAGGCCACAGCCTTGAGAACACTATGGAGCAGCCCACTGGGCACACAGAGGGTCCCCATGAGTCTGTTTTGACCCACTGACAACTAGCAACCGATGTCCTGGACAGGCACCCATTGCTGGTGGCTATTGACAGGAGCATTTCTTGTAATGTGGCTCTTAGCTGCGCTGTAAAGAGAAAACAAAATGTTCCAACCATCCAGACAGTTTCCTATCAAAGTTAAAATCCATTAATAATAAAGAAAGCTGTTGTGCGGTGATAGAAAACTGTTTTTAATCTCTATTAAATTTAATTAATTTTTAAAATGCAAAAGAAGCTGTATTCTTTGGAAGTGAGTCCTAGGGTTGGATGGCATATATTTAAAAAGTCCAAAATAAATCAGTTAATCAAAGTAGCTAGTTGTAGCTCAGTAACATCCAACAGGTACTGTAAATCAGAAAATCCTGGAATGAAATTTACTTTTGTATTCGACATGAATTTACTTTTGTATTCAATTCATTCATTACGTGGAGATTGGCTGATAAAACAATCAAAGGAAGACACTTATATACTTTGTTACCATAAATAGTAAATATATAAATGAAAGCAGGTATTATTTATGGAATTGTTAATGGATTACTTGTTTTTAAATGTGAAAATGAAGAAACAACAGTTTCTCTACTTGAAGTTTTCAGTGTAGAAAGATTGTCATGAGTCACAGATAAAGTATTATGAGAGTCCAAAAGAGAGTAATGTTAGAATATTTTGTGACATGGTGGTTACACTTTGGTTTGCTATCTATGTGGTTGGCAGTTCTAAGCCACCAGCAGTGCTTCAGGAGAAGAACTGGGTTTTCTACTCCCATAAATAGGTGAAGTCCCAGAACCCAAAGGGGCTGAGTCAACATTGACTCATGGTAGTGAGTTTGGCTTTGGAGTTCTTAATCATATTAATGACCACTAACATTTATAGAACGTCTACTAAGTAACCAACCCTGGATAGCCGGGCTCTAGAAAGATGATCTCCAAAATTGATGGATGGAGCTTGTCCCAACACTGCAGTCTCGCCTTAAGCTCCAGATCTCGATGGAAAGGAATTCTCCTCAATATTTATTCATAAAGGAGTTCTTTGACTTCCTACTTTTGAAGTACGATGAAAAGAATAAAGAACAGCTTAGACTATTATCAAAGTATTAATGTAGAAACATACTTTTCGTAGAAATTAATGGGAACAAACTTACAAAAATACAGTAATAGTGTTTGTTCGAGCTACTTGAAACCTGTGAAGAATTTATAAGTGAGGAATTAAAAAAACATTTTATTATGAATTATGTGAAGGTTTATAGAACAGATCATAGTTTTGCATTCGTTCATTCATACACATTCTGATTCAATTGCATCCCCCTCAATGTACCATAATTTATTCCACTATTTGCTAGTTCCATTCCTCCATCTTTCCTAACCCTGTAAAATTTGTTCTTAGGCAAATGCTACTTCTTTTTCTTAAATGTTTGAGTTGAGTTCCAAGCCTGGAACTGGGTCATAGTCTTTGGTGTCCCACCAATCGCTGTCTTACTAGTGTGCCTGCTATCTTGCAATTTATAGTTCCCTGCCACATTTTCTCTCACTCTAGCCATGATATCTATAGGGAAGTTGTGAGTGGTAGCCAGGCATCATCTAGTTTTTCTGTACTCAGGGCTTTGGAGAATGGTGTTCACATTGGCCGTTCAATTTTTGTCCGTCCTCTTTTCTTCTGGATTGAAAGAGACCAATATTTGCACTTTAGGTGGCTGGCTGTTCACAAGCTTTTTAAAAATCAAAAGATCACTACAATAATATAATTCTATCAGCCAAGCAAAATCACCCAGCCCCCAAATATTTATTTTTAACATTTTTTCATTTGCAAATTAGGTAGGGGTTTACATGTCAGATCATCAGCTTTGTACTCAACAGTTTAAACTATTAATCAAACCCTATCAATAGTTTATCCTTCACTGCACCTTACATTCTCCTTTCCCGCTCCCTATTTCACCCAAATTAACAAATGTCAAACGTCTAACCCATTGATTTATAATTGATCCCTTGCTCAGCCCTCTCCCTTCCGCACCCACCCCTGCTTGGCAGTCTTCAAAATCTGTTCCCTTTGGGATGAAAGTTTTTTTTAATCATGTTTGTTTGTCTCCGACCTGGATAACAGTGATCTCATATAATATTTGTCCTTTTGTAATTGGCTAATTTTACTCAGCATAATGCTAGCCAGGTCCATCGTTCCATGGTCATCGTTGCTTTCTGGTGGTTTCTGGTATTCCATTGTGTGCTGGCATCACAGTTTCTTATGCTAATGGGCATTTAGGTTGTTTCTGTCTTCTTGCTATTGTGTTCAGGAGATCTTTCTTTCCAACAGTTGTATTGGCACCGAATCCACATATCACACAAGCCAATAGTTCGGTCATATCAAGAAAAGTTGTCAATCATCAATTTTAGAACATTTTCTTCTTTCTTGTACTCATTGATCTACCACCCCTCTGCAAAAAGGAACAAAAAACTAACAATAACAAATTGAAACAGAGAAAAACTTCAATCAAAATGAAAGTACAAAATATTAACCACTAGAACACATTTAAAATGGGTCGAAAGGGAGATCAAATGATAAGTATCGAAGTTTAACCTAACTCCATCTGCAATAATGCATTTTCCAAAGCACTCTGCATGACAGTCAGGCAGGCTATCCACATCCCTGGTCTATGGTCAGAGGGGATTCCCTGGAGGCTCAATTCAGGCAGATTTCCTCTTCACTTAAAAAAATGCAAGAACTTTTCAATCAGTTGGTATTACCGTGGTCAAGAACATTGAAGATCCCAGTCTCTACTGACTGGATTATGATGTAGAACACTGTTTTTGAGAACTGTCATGACAACTGACCTTGGTGTCCCCCAGGTCCAGTGACTCATTCCCTCCAAGTATTTGGCAATGTCTTTGAAGTTTGCATTGCTTTGTCCTCTGTGTGTCTTACATATTCATGGATATATTTGCAGCAAAAGTAAATACACATCTAAAAATATCCTCTGTCACACTTACATATATGGGTATACACTCCCTCTACCATTTCTTTCACCTGCGTGTCTGTCTAAGCATCTACGGGTATATCCATATGATTGTAGGTTTTGTATGTAATAATGTTTGTTTCTATTGCTTTTAACTTGTGCAAACCTCCCACTGCCTTCCTCTGCCAACATCATTTTTCCAAGCTTCCCTCTTATTCCATATTGCTTTCCTTCATTCAAATTGACACTTGTCTACCTTCTCGCCCAGGACTCCTCTCTTCCTTCCCCTCCCACTCTTGTTGTTGTTAGGGGTCCTCAAGTGAGTTCTCACTCTTAGCGACCCCCTGTACAGCAGAGCGGAACACTGCCTGGTCCTGCACCATCCTTACAAGTGGGAAGCTTGATGAGCTCATTCTTGCAGTCACTGTGTCAATTCAATTTGTTGAAGGTCTTCCTCCTTCTCAATGCCCACCTACTTTACTAGAAATTATGTCCTTTTCCAGAGACTGGCCTTTAACCTGATAATATAACCAAAGTAAATGAGATGAAGTCTTATCATCCTTGCTTCTAAGGTTGCATTCTGACTGTGCTTCTTCTAAGGCCCTGGTGTTTATCCTTTGGGCAGCACTTTCAATATTCTTTGCCAGTATCATCATTCAAATGCATCGATTCTTCTTTGGTCTTCCTTATGCCAAGTCCAATTTTCACATACGTATGAGGTGATGCAAATGGCATGTCTTGCATCTTGGCACTTTTAGTTCTGAAAGTGATATTCTTTGTCTTCAAGGGATATTCTTTGTCTTCAATACTTTAAAGAGATGTCATTTGATCTATTGACTGCTGATTTCATGAGCATTGATTATGGATCCAAGTAAGATGAAATCCATCACAATGACAATCCATTGTGTCAATCGTTTTACTGTGATAACTGTTGGTCCAATTGTGAAGATTCTGGTCTTCTTTACATTGAGTTGTAATCCACACTGAAAGCTGCAGTACTGGATCTTCATCAGCACGTGCTTCAAGTCCTTCTCACTTTCAGCAAGCAAGCTCGCATGGTCTGCATATCACAAGTTGTTAATACGTCTTCCATCTTCATGTCCCCTGCTTCATCTAATCCAGATTCTCTGATTATTTGTTTAGCATACCAATTTAATAAGTGTGGATAGAGGATACAACCCTGACACACACCTTTCCTGGTTTTAAACAATGCATAAATGCCCTTGCTCTGTTCACCCAACTGCCTCTTGATCCATGTTCAAGCTCCACATGAGCACAATGAAGTGTTCTGGGATCTGGTTCTCAAGGCTCTCCAGAGTTTGTTATGGTTCCCACAATTGAATGCTTTAGCAGAATCAATAAGACACTAGTAAACATCCTGGTATTTTCTACTTTTGGTCAAGACCCATCTCATATCAGTCATGATATCTCTCACTCAAAATTTTCTTCTGAATCAAGCTTGAGTTTCTGGAAGCTCCTTTCAATATACATGCAGACCACCACAATACAACAGGCCAACAGACAAATGTTAGCTCTCACCCATGGTAGCCATCAAATACTGTTTCTTTTCATGTGAACACTTATTCTTGACTTTTAATAACATTGGTCTCCTACGATATTTCTCCTTTTATGCTTGACTAATTTCCCTCAGCATAATATCCTCCAGGCTCATCCATGTTGTTAGGTGTTTTGCTTTAAAATCTTTATTCTTTAATGTTCCATAATACATACTATGTATATATGTACTAAGGTTTATTTATCCATTTTACTATGCATAGCTCTTTGGGTAGCTTCTATTTTTCTTTCTTGTTATTTTTAATTATGCTGTGATGAGCATGTCCTACATATTCATGTAGTGGTTCCTATTTCCCTGGGATATATACATATCAAGTAGAAGGATTGCTGGATCATATGATATTTCTATACCCCAATTTTTGAGGAACTACCACAGTGTTTTCTTCAGTGGTCACCCCATGTTATAGTGCACCCAATAATGTATGAGGGTTTAAGTCTTTCCACACCCTTTTCAACATTTGTTGTTATCTGTGCTTTTGAACTTTGATATTAGTGCTTTTGGTTTCTTGTAGTCATGTTTTATAATTTTCTTTAAACAGGTTTTATAATTTTCTTTATCCAACCTGGCTGATAAACACATATGGGGTTAATTGAAGGGCGGAGACATAAATGGCTCGGTGAGCCACGCCTTTGCAGTTTTCAGGTCTCTTGTTTGTGATGGTTGCACCAGGGTGCAGCTGCCTTAGCCAGTTCTCTGCTCAGCTGGCAAGGCTCACTTCCTGTAAGACATCCCTGAGGAGAAGCTGCATGGACCTACCCCGATGCAGCCCTGGGTGCTGGAGAAGCCTTGTGGAGACCCCTGCCAGAATTGAGATGCTTACACATTCACTGATTTGGCTTTCCTCCTGCAGTCGGCTTCGTAGTATGTCTTCTGGGAGATGGAGGAGGACTTTGTGGATTGGTGTTGGACATATGAGCTAATGTTGGACTTGTGGGCTTGGGCAGCACTGGGTTGGGAGGTTTTCTTGATGTGCACTTATCGTTTATATAAAACTGTCTCCTATACATGAGTTTCTGTGGATTTGTTTTTCTAAAGTACCCAGACTAACACAACAGGTCTTTTGTTTCTCTGGTTATATTTATTCCATGTTTTTAGCCATTAAAAAAAAAGGTGACCCGCCAGAATGCTAATATAGAATAATATAATTAATATCACAGGAAAGTAAAATTTTGCTGACAATCATCCAACAACAATTGCAGCACTATTGGCAGGGAGCTGTTAGAGGTTCAATGTGGGTTCAGACTGGATTCAGAAGATAATATGGTGTAAGGGATATCATTGCTGGTTTGAGATGGATCTTGGCTGAAAGCAGAGAACCAGAAAGATATTCACTAGTGTTTTATTGGCTATGCCATGTTCTTTAACTGTGTGATCATAAGAAACTGTGGATAACCTTGAGAAGAATGGAAATTCATTGTGCTTAGCCAGAATTTGTGCATGACTCAAGAGTAAGTTGTGCGAACAGAACAAGGGAATACTGCACGGTTTAAAAATCAGGAAAGATGTGTGTCAGGATTGTATTCTCTCACCATACTTATTCAATCTGTATCAATCAGGGAATCTAGACTATATGAAGAAGAATGGGGCATGAGGGTCAGAGGAAGGCCTATTAACTAACATCGGCAACATACAGACCATGCAACCTTGCTTGCTGAAAGTGAGGTAGATTTGAAGCACTTGCTAATGAAGAGCCAGTATTGCAGTCTTCAGTATGGATTACAACCCAATGTAAAGAAGAGCAAATTCTTCACAACCAGACCAGCAGGAATATGATGAATGGAGAAAAGATTGAAGTTGTCAAGATTTCACATTGCTTGGATCTATAGTCAATGCTGATGGAAGCAGCAATCAAGGAATCCAAAGAAGTTATATAACATAAATCATATATACAAGACCTCTTTAGAGTATTGAAAAACAAGGATGTTACTTTGAAGACGAAGATGTGCCCTAACCCAAACCGTGGTATTTTCAATGACCTCGTGTGTATGTGAAAGTTGAACACGGGATATGGAAGAACAAAGAAGAATCAATACATTTGAAGTTTGGTGGTGGTGAAGAATATCAAAAGTAGCATGGACTGACAGCAGAACAAAAATATATGTCTTGGAAGACGTACAGCCAGAATGCTCCTTAGAGGCATGGACGGTGAGATTTTATCTCATGTGCTGTGGGCATGTTATCATCTCATGTACTTTGGGCATGATATCAGGAGAGACCATGTCCTAGAGAAGGGCATCTTCTTAGTAATGGAAAGAGGAAGCGAAAATTAGGAAGGCCCATCGTGATAAGGACCGACACTGTGACTGCAACAATGGGCTCAAACGTCAGAACAATTGTGAGGATGGCTTCGGACCGGGCAGTGTTTTGTTCTGTTGTACATAGGGTATCTACGAGTTGGAACCAACTCTACAGCACCAAACAATGTAATAGAAATTTTACTGATTTTTCTATGTTCATCTGTACCCTGTTATTTTGCTGAATATTTCAAATAGTCCTAGTAATTTTTTCCCTCAGTCTTTGGGATTTTCTATGCATATGGTCATATCATCTGCAAATAGAGATGTTTTTATTTCTTCTTGGCTAATTTGACCAACAATGATGCCTGTATTTTTCCTTTCTTGTCCAAGAGCTCTGTCTAAGACTTCCAGTACTATATAAAATAGGAGTAGTGATTGAGGGCATTTTCCTGTGGAGTATAATGCTGGACATTGGTTACAGATATAAGCCTTTATGATGATGAGTAACTTCCATTCTTAGCCTATCTGGTTGAGTATTCTTGATCAGGAGTGGGTGCTGGGTTTTGTCAAATGCCTTTGCGTAAATTGTTGGTGTGGTTCCTCTCTTTTGTTTCATTTATGTAATGTGTTATATTTATGGTTTTTCCAGTGTTGAACCCTCTTTGCATAACTGGGAAGTATTCCACTTGATCATGATGTATTTATATGCGTAGTTTGATTCCATTGGCTAGAATTTTGTTGAGAATTTATTATATTTATTTTCATGAGGTCTGTAATATAGGTCTGTAATTTCCTTTTTTCACGATGTCTCTGCCTGATATTGGTATCACGATTATACTAGTTTCATAAAATGATTTTTTGTTTATTTATCATTTTCTGTATTCTGCAACAGTTTGAGTAATATTTGTTATCTGCTCTTTTCTGAATGATAGAACTCACCAGTGCAGCTGTCTGGGCCTAGATTTATAAAACAAAACAAACCCCCCAAAACCTGAAGTATCAATTTCTTTCAGGAAAATTAACACAAGACTACTTCCTAAGAAAGTGAGTGTTAAATTTATCCCCCATGTTCCACCTTTTAAATACTATTATATCATCTCTGGCATCAATTACCCCCTTCTCCCTTGTATACGTCCTTAGGGCCCAGTGTTCTAGAGTTCCCTGAAGTGGCCATGTAGAGTTCACAGCATAAAGAAAAATGGATCCTATCTTATAGGTGCTGGTGAGCCCACATCTAAAATTTATGTCCACCTAGAAGAACTTCCTCATCTCCAAGGCTGTGGAAGTTGATGAGTCAGGTCCAGGAACAGTCCAAAAATGTGGTACATACTTTTCAATCAAGGATTGATCCCTTAAACCTTAGAATGGATTGTTTTTCACAGAAAAGATTTCTCTTCCATTGAAGTAGAGATTAGAAATTTTCTTTTACGGGGGATGATTTGGACAGCATTTGAACATTGTATATGGACTGCCAAAATAACAAACAAATCAGAAGAGTGAGACTTTGTCTCATGTACTTTGGATATGTTATCAGGAGAGGCCCGTTCCTGGGAAAGAGGACATTATGCTTGGGAAAGTAGAAGGTCAGGAAAAAGACGATGGCTGTCAAGGAGCTAGACTGACATATTGGCTGCACTGACAGGCTCAAACATAGAAACAATTGTGAAGAAACAATCACCGGACTAGGTGGTGTTAGGAGTCAGAACTGACTCAATGTCCCCTATGAACAACAAGGGGAGGAGAAAAATGTTACGCTCCGTACTCTCGTAATTGGGAGTTTCTATTATTTCAAAATGCAAAACATAGCCTCACCCCTTTTTCATAAAGCCAGCGGAACACTAGCCCCAGCTAGCCTTGACTGTATCTGGTTTAACTTGGCAAATGTGGAAAGAAGGCATTGTGGTTTTCCTGAGTTTTGAGGTCATGGTTGACTAGTGACCATGACGCAACCCCAAATGGCAGGGAAAAGAAGCGAATGAATAATGCCATAAGAAAAGAAAAGAAAAGAAATCAGTGATCGAGAAAGTATTACACCAATGTGAGCATGTTTTCATTGCCACCTGTAAAGAATACCCTGGGAGTCCCTTGCTGTTAATGGATTTATTATTTTAATCATTGTTTTAAAATTAGGGCAGAAGCAGAACCATTAGAGGTTTGAAGAGGCCTCTAGGATTTGCTAGCACCTGAGATGTGCTGGGTTTTGGGTCGTGCAATTAGCGTGGCCGGTTTCTCTTTGCTGGCACACCCCACTTCGTGCCTGTGTGGCTGAGGACCAGGCCTGCGGCCCTCGCCTCATTTGGGGAAGCATATGCAGTGTTTTGAGCTCACACAGCTGTGTGGGGGAATCATTGTTCACCCTAAGGTTATAACCCCCCTTCTCTAAATGACTGTTTACTGATGTGGGAGAAACGGACTCCTGGCATAGCGCAATCATTACTCTTGGCACCGCTCAATAATTAATGAAGTGTTAAAAAGACTCCGCTAAAGTTTGCGCATCTGCTGTGGAGGGTACGGAACAAGAACAAGAACCTCGCCTGCAAAGCCAAGTTCCAAACACACATGGCCTCCCCGATCTTCCAGGAGGGAAATCAGTGGGGAATGGGTAGGGGTGAATGAGCTGGTGCATGCGAGAAGGGGGACCATTCCTACCAAGCTGTCTCCAGTTGCATTTCTGAGACTAGATAAGCCCAAGGTGGTAAAGTTGTCATTTCTAAGGTATTTTTGCCCTCTCCTCCCTAGCGATTGAGAGCTAAGCCCTTTAATTTGTAAAAAGAAATTTGTATGCAGAAACAATCGCTTCTCTCCTTTCTCTCTCTCTCTCTTTCTCTCTCTCTCTTTCTCTCTCTCTCTTTCTCTCTCTCTCTCTCCAGGCTATAATGCGTTATTTGTTAAATCAGCAGCTTAAAACAGTTTGATAGTCGAAATGCAACCAGGACAAATAATTACCGCCACTAGTGTGGTGTTTCTCTCCTGAAGTTTATGGAGGTTGCAGGCTGGCATCTTGCCTAGTGAATAAGATATCAAGAGGGCTCTTTTTTTTTCCCCCTCTTGGCTGCAAAATTAACAAAGGAAGGAATAAATATTATTTTTTTTCCCTCAAAAGACTCCGTTTGGAAAAAGCCCAAGGATTAACTCTTTGTGCCTCAGTCTGATTTCACAGTGTGTCACCTCTCACACTGGTCCTCATCAATCACTGACAGGGGACCAGGCCTCAGACAGGCCTCTGGGCTTTCCCAGGAATCCCTGCTGCTTTCTAGAAAGTGGCCTCCAGGCCAAGGGTTGCTGAAGCAGAGCTCAGGCACAAGCTGACTCTAGCTTCAGGGCGTTTTCTTAGGCAAAGGGTCTTTGCTAATATGCGGAACAGGAAAGATTATTGGGAGAATGGGTCTGTCTTATCCCACCCTTCGCCTTTCCTTTGACAAGTTTTGTTTGATAAGCTCTCCTCTTGTTTGGTGGGTGATAAAGGGAATACCGTTTCCTTTCTTGCCCAGTGTTGTCACAGATCCATTTTGCAGTGGTCACAGTTTCTACATGTGGCAGCTAAGGGGGAGTATAGGGCAAGGAGTAAATCTTGAGGAATTAAGGTACAAGCTACCCTATCTACCTCCCTTCCTCTTTAATATAAAATTGGTTACAGGCACATTTAAAAAAAAAAAACCTCTCAGCAGGAATTGCAAAGTTTTCCTGGTCATCACCTAGCAACCAAACCCAGCAAAACATTCGCAAAGCCGTTTTTGCACTCGGCCGTCCCTGACGGGCAGAACGGACAGAATTTGCTATAGAGGGGGACTTGAATGCTTTCTTCTTTATTCAAGAGAATGCTGAGATGTGCAGTCTGGATCCTACTTGAACCACATTAATGTACATTAAAGAATAAACCATCATGCCCATTGTGAACAGGAGGTCGGAAGGAGTCAACAGAATTTGATGATGGGCCGGTTCTTATTGAAATGATTTAAATTGAACGTTTACAGTAGCTGTTTCCAATAAAGCAATCTGAGACTGATCGAACCATCCCTTTATCTGCCCACAGTAGAAAACATATTCTGAGCACCTTTGGATCATATAACACACCTGAAGTCTACGCGTACTAAGTTCAGAATTCATCTGAAGATTACGTAGCCTCGTCCCCGAAAATAATATTGATAAAACCCCTCCCTCACGGGGAGAGCGAATCTGCTTCATCTGACTGTGACTTGCTCTCAGCGTTAGCAGCCAGCATCATAGCCATTGCCCTTAAGAAAATATGGGAATCTGAAACTTAGTTGTAATACCCACCCTTTACTTAAGAGGTGTATGAATCTTATAAGATCTTGCTGCTTTGTCATGTACTTAGATAAAGAAGGTAGGATCCTAGCACCTTATTTCATTTTCTTTGGGGTAATAAATGGTACTATGTGGAAACTCAAGCATGTCAAGTCAATCGTCTGGGAAGTAGAATCTTGAGTTTTAATACTCAGGGCCTACCACGTAGGCCTCCTATCTTAGTAAGTGAGGAGGGGGCTCTTTAGCTTAGTACTCATGAAGCCAGTAAAAGGGGTTTTTGGTGTGACTCTGTAATAGGGATTCTCTCAGGCTGGCTAGCAACCTATACACTGTGTGCATGAAAGATATAGCGTGTCCACTCTGACCATGCTTCTGTTTCTGCTCACTGAGAAGCTAGTGAGATTTAGTAATTTCCGGTGGGAAAAAATTACTGTGGTTCCGTTTACATTCTCGTTCGTGGGTCTCATATACTTGTTACAGCCTGAGATGCTGAACCTTTGATATTTGTCCCATGTTACAAATGATGAACTTGATTTCCACATTTGCCCATGTGCTTGCTCCAAGTGTGGCCTTTAAGGACTGACCCTTCTCAGTTGAGTTCCATGAAAGGCTTTGTTCCTTATGCTCTGTACAATCTTAACGGTCTCCTTTATTTCTTAATGAACTTGGCTGTGCAGTGCTGTCTTCTTCCAGCTACCCGTAGGCTGAACTCTAATAATTTTTTGCCATGATTAGTATCTTCTGTATTTGGGGTGGGGGTGGGCAATGCTCTGGATCTTCACTGCATAAAGTGAGGTCTGCAGAGCAGCAACATTGACATCATGGGTGGGTGGGGGGAGGTGCTTGTCATCCACACAGAAGCTCAGATTCCACTTAGAACTATGGAATGAAGTCTGAATTTTAACAAGCTCCCCCAGGTGATTCATATGCACGTTGAATTTTGAGAAACACCATAATGGTTCTTTTTGGCTCAGTGATTCACTTCCTGTTGAGAATGCTGGTTTGAAAAAAGATCTTCCTCTTGACAATTCCTGTGCAACACCATGAAACATGTCCCGACTACCAACATTACTGAGATGGATTTAGCAACAGCACGTGAGCAACCGAGTAACTTGATAAAAATGGAGGAGACTATGTAAACATTAATTGTGTTCACTGACAGGATAACCCAATGACTCCATGTGTCCCAGCAAGAAGTTAGGAGATTCCTTTTATAACTTGCTGCTACCCATATTAGGGGAAATTCCACCTTTTTTGGGTATGTTCAATTATTTTGATCTATGACATCACCTTTTAGATAAAAAAACACTTTTTTTTTGGTTTTAACTACTTGTTGTGAATTGAGCGAAGGTGCATAGAGTAGATCCATTTTCCATTCAACAATTCCTGTAGATTTTGTGGCGTCTCATTGATTGCAGTGCCCACAATAAACTGTTACCTAGCCCACTTCTCTATGATTCCTCTTTTCATTAGGAGAAAAGGAGGAACTTTATCCTTGAGCAAATGCTGCCCTTTTGATCCCGAGGGGTTGAATATTCTAAGGAATGTCTGCTTCTATAGTGTCATTGTTCCCTCATAGGTGGGTCTATCATGTTGCTGAAAACTGAGCTATAAGGTAAGTTCCGTTTCCGGACCTGATGGGTGACTAAGGGCCACATTCTCCATGGCTCCATCACTCTCTTACCTAACCAGTAAATCCGGCCTTTAGTTTTTTAATGAATCGAGTTCTGTCCCACATTTTCCTCCCCCTCTATCTAGAACCTCCTAATGTACTTATTTTCAGACCGTTTGACAGTGGTAGCCAGGTACCATCTGTGGTAATTCTTCTGGTTGAGGATTGTGAAAGTTGATGTTTGCTTTGTCTGGAAATAGTTGTTTCCAAGTCTCTTTACTTTTCTTTCCTCTGGAGAGGAAGAGGGAGAGGGGGTCATTGCTTTTAAGATCCTAGTCACTAATTACTAAAGTAAAGATACAGAACATTGTCTTTTTTGGATTACATTATGCCAATTCACCTTGGCATCTCCCAAGATCATGGTTCTGAGCCTTCAGGCCCAGTTACCTTTTCCCTCACAGAGTTGAGTGATGTCTAAGACATTTTCATCTAACTTGGTCCTCTTTGTGCTCTATCATATTCAGGGATATATTTGTAGAACATGTAGAAATCTCCTTTATCAAACCTACATATATTCATGGGGATAGTTCCACTCCTCTTCCCAAACTCACTCAGCCTATGGATCTACCCATGCATAACTCATAGATCACAGTTGTTGCAGGAAGGTGTATATAGGAATATTGACTCCTTCTGTGTTCACCCCTTGGGTTTCTCTCAGTGTCTCCCTTGCCTCCATAATTTTTTAAAACTGAACTCCCTCTTATTGTATATTGCCTTCCCCAAGTTAACGGGGTCGATCCCTAATTCGTATTTTATCTTCACTCCCTCTCTCACCCTGGTAACCAACAAAGAACGCTTCTTTTAGTGTGAAAACCTTTTCTTTGACATTTTATAATGGTGGTCTCATCTCTTGTGATGATATCCTCCAGGTTAATCATACTATGAGGTGTTGTGCATATCCATCATGATGTTTTAAGGTTGGACGGTATTCCACTGTGTGCATGTACCATAGTTTATGCATTCTTCCATTGATGGACATTTAGCCTATTGCCAACTTTTGTTTTTTTGAATAATCCTGAAAGGAAGGTGGGGTGCGTTTTTCTAAACGTGCTGTGGCTGTTTAGTTCTCTATGCTACATACCAAGTAATGGGATTGTTGGATCATATAGTCTTTCTATTTCCAGCCCCTTAAGGAAGCACCATGCGATGTTCCACAGTCAGCATACGGTGCTTTAGTTCTGCCAGCAGAGTGTGAGGGTCTCTCCACACTCTCACTCAAATGCGTTGTTTTCTGGATTTTGTTAAACTTCGCTCTTAGTGCCGGGATGTGAGGCTATCTCACCGTTGTTCGGAAGTGCATTTCTCTGATGCCCAATGATCACTGTGAGCGTTTCTTCATGAGTTTGTTGGATGCTGGGAGGTCTCCTTTGGTTCAGTGTGTGTTCATGTCCTCTTTCCATTTTGAAATTGGATTATTTATCTTTTTGTTGTTGGTGTGTTGATGCTTTCCATGGATTTTAGAACCTAGTCTTGTGTCTGCTATGTTGTCACCAACATTTTTTCCTGATGTGGGCTCTCTTTTTCACTCTTTTGTTGGAATCTTTTGAGGCATGTAAAGGTCTAATTTTCAGGAGCTCGAAATCACTTAGCTTATCTTTTGCTGTTTGTGCATTTTCAGTTATGTCTGACAGTACAACTATGCCGTGTATTGGCATCTCTAAGTTTGTTCTTATTTTAGATGAAACACTTCTTTGAACAAATTTATCCATACTTACTATTCCATATCACTAAATCAAGCCAGTTACCCTCACGCAGACTCTGATTCATGGCGACCCCCTGGCTTGATGTCCAGATGTAGATTTCCAGGCCTTGCTTCCAAAGTGCTTCTAAGTGGACTTGAGTCTCCTTTCGGAAAAGTGGCTGAGCAAGTTAACTGTTAAGTCACCAAGGAATCCTTCTGTACTCTTCAGTCAATATCCCCTTCCCCTTCCTAAGAAGAGCTTAATAAATAATGACTGAATTTAACGGGTAACATTTTCCCAATCGATCATTGTTTCAGCTACGCATCAGTCTCCCATCCAGGCTAATTGATATAGTGGCGCGTTGAGTAGGTGGTGGAAAAAAAGGAAATAGAGCATTACGTATATCTGTGCAAAATTAGGAACTCACGCTAAGGAAAGAAAGTAGACATAAACAGGCAGCCTGCTTTCATCTCCTGGTAAAAATAGAAAGGTAAGACTACATTTAAGGTGTACAAGAATGACAGCAATCATGATGCTTAAAAACAATAGGTGGGCAACTGTAAATTCTTCTTAGCCTGGGTTAATGAAAGTATAGATTACTTTGAAGGGAAAGAGTTGTGAGTACAACACGGATGTAGGCGCAAAAAAGAGTAAGAGTTATACTAGTTTTAGCAGCACAAAATTTCGTTCATAGCTAAAGGCAAATTTGTTTGTTAATTAGTAATTCTGACACAGGTAAAGGGGAAGACAGCTGCTTGTCCAAGCAGTTTATGCCTCACTGGTCCCCGGTAACCAGATGGCATTGTTATTACTGATGGATGAATCAGAGATGCTGTGGGAGAGTTCTCCCCGTCCCCCTCAATACACTCCTTGAAAATACAGACTTGGATTAGAAATCTCACAGGTCTTTCATAAGCTTTCCTCTCTGGCCAACCAAGCCAGGTTGTGATGGGGAACCAGGTTGGAGCTGAATAAATTATCTTTGTCTCTAATGCTCCTCACAAACTTGTCTGAAGAGAAAGTAGCATTACTAGGTACATGGACTTTTGGATGTGCCAGTCAACTTTTGTTTGGAAAAACCCCTAATTACAGAATGTTTCAATAAGAATATACTTTTAAGAGACTAACATAAACCCGTTTATTTGGCTAGGGCTTTAGACTTTGCCACGCGCTCGTTCCTCACGAAGATTCTGTAGAGTACGACAGATTTGGGATTATTATTTCCATTAGTCAAACTCAGGAACTGAGGTGCAGAAAGGTAAATGTAGCCGATCAAATTCAGAAAAGCCTGGGAGTAGAATGAAAATTTATTTTAGCAATTAAAATATCCAAAGAGAACAATTGACTCAATTACCTGCCTGGTCTGAGAATTAGAGCCAGCCCAGGATCTCTGCTGGGACTCAGCACAAAGTTGTCATTCTGCATCTCGGCCACCATCACGGAGGGTGAGCTTCGGACCTCCTTCAGAAGTTTCCTTTCTTTGCACATTGAAAGAACTTTGTCAATCTCGATTTTGAAGGCAGGCTGGTTTGCACTTTTTAACCTTTGTTAGTCCCGTGGTTTTCAAACCATTTTGGGGGATGGGTTCAAAACAAAACAAAACAAAACAAAAACAAAAAACTGTGTTTGAAGACTTAAAAGATGAGAAGGTAAAAATGGAGCTCCTTTAGTTGAAACTGATGGTGACTAGAACCATCCTTCTGGCACCGTCAACCTTCCTTACTGAATAGTTGCTGTCTCCCAAAAAGGAGACCTCCATAGTGCAGTTTGAAAAGCACCGAAAGTCATGTCCTTTTGTAGCCAAAGAAAGAGGAGTCCAGTCGAGTGAAGTGAAGTAGCTTACTTTACACGAATGCTAAGCGCAGAGCTAGCCTCCGAGTCCAGATATGCTGAGCGCAGTCCTCCTGTACTGTTTACAACGATGCTTCCCCTTTTCGTCAGCTCCAATGGACTCTGACTTTCCAGCCTTCCTCAAACACCAAGGTGAACAAGCAGCACCTCCTAAATTGTTTTATTTTGCTCTTTGCTTCTTTCTCATATACTTCTTATTTGCCTTTCCTCTAATCATTTTCTTGCTTTGAGCCTGTTAGGTGAGTCTTTACAGAGATGATTAAATGCTGATATTACAGGAGCTCCTCAAAGTGTGCATCAGATGTGAGTTAAAATTTTTCAAAGGATTTGTGTCCTGATGGTGCAATAGGTAAACACTTGGCTGCTGACCCAAAGGCTGTAGCTTCAACCTCCCCAGCATCTCCACGGGAGAAAGACCTAGTTACCTACCTGCTCCTGTACAAAGTTCACCCAAGAAAACCACATAGAGAAGTTCTCTGTTGTAATGCACGAGAACTCTGAGTCAAAACGGACTTGATGCCACACGACAAGATGAACGACTCGCTAGTCAGATGCAAGTAAACTGTATTAGTCACATTCCTTGGCACATGCCCATTTCTAGCACATTGAAAGCACACCGAGACACCTCTCATTGCGTGCACCAGCCACTCCATTCTTAACTAGTCTTTACTTCTTCAGACCCAAGAAGTCAGAAGTTTCTTCTCTTCTAGATTTCACAAGATGTTATAGATGTTAAAATGGGTGAAATGTAAACAGGAAATTATAAAGATCTAGCAAATACTAAAGCAGCAGCAATGGAGAAAATAAGCATAAGAAACCCCCCAAAATCAACTCAGCACAGAAGATTACCCGGGATGAAGAAATCAGCAGTGACACACACACACACACACACACACATACACACACACACACACATACACACACATACACATACACACACATACACGCACACATACACACACACATACACACACACATACACACACACATACACACACACATACACACATACACACACACACATACACACACATACACACACATACACATACACACATACACGCACACATACACACACACATACACACACATACACACACATACACACACATACACACACACATACACACACACATACACACACACATACACACACATACACACACATACACACACATACATACACACACACACATACACACAATCACACAGCAAAATGACAGCAATAAATTCATGTCGAACGATAATTACACTGACTTTAAGTGGATTACATGCTCCAGTCAAGAAACAGAGCAGATTGGAATGGATTTTAAAAACGGGATTTACCTTCTACAAGAGACACACCTTAGACAGAAAGACAAAGATACCCTGAAAAAATATATTGAGCAAATGGCAGTAAAAAAAAATCAGGTGTGGCGATATTAATTTCTGATAAAATAGATGTTAAGGCAAAAGCCCAAATAAAGCATGAGGCAAAAGTCAGCAGAAAACAATTATGAACCAATTAAAGCATCAATTGAACTCAAGGAAATAGCCATAAAATATCTATGATGCGAAAGAGCACTAAAATATATAAGCTGAACTCTAACAGAATTTAGTGAAATAGACAAGTATGTCATATTAGGAGATTTTCTACACACCATTTTTTGCATTTGAGTGCAATTAAAAATTATTAAGCATTTATATTGTGAATTAGATGAGATTTTAACATTCCCGATCGATTTTTTTTCCTTCAGCAGTTTAAATTACTTATCAAACTCCATCCTACTTTCCTCCTTTGATTTCTCTTCTCTCTCGTATAGATTACTATATCGCTCTTTACTCAAGTTAATAGCTTTTAATCCTCTAGCCTGTTACTTCATCTTTCTTCCCTTCCCTTCCTCCCTTTGGCGACCTCCAAAGTCTATCCCTTTTGGTATGAGAGTCTTTGTCTCTTATTAAAGTATAAAACCTCAAGATACTTCAAAGCATCTTATCAGATCACAATACTATAAAAAATAGAATTCACCAATAATATATCAAGAAGAAAAAATTAAATGTGAGATAAAAGACACAGTGAGGGAATTGTGCCTGACCTGATCCTGCCACATCGAGGCAAAGCACTGGGGGAGTAAAGCAGAACAGCAAGGGAATGGAGCGGCAAGGTCCCCAGGGAATGCTGAAAGTGGACTTTGGGGCCAGGGCATGGTGCCCCAACGGACTGGACTGGAAAACACATCTAAAGGCCAACAAACGATCCTTGAATTAACTACAAGCTTTTCTTTCTTGTTGTGTTTTGTTTTGTTCTTTGTCAGTGGTTTGTTGTTGTTGTTGTATGTTGTTGCTTGGTTTTGCTCTGTCTTGTTTTTGTGCATGTTATTATCTCCACAGATCTGTCTAAATAAGATAGGCTGGATGAACTATCTGGAGGAGAAAACAATGGGACCAACAATCCCAGGGGGACATGGGATAGGGGAAGGTGGGGGGAAAGGAAGGGGTGTTAACAAACCCAGGGACAAGGGAACAACAAGTGATCCAAATTGGTGGTGAAGTGGGTGTGGGAGGTCTAGTAGGGCATGATCAAGGATAATTTAATGAAGAGGTATTGCTGAAACCCAGGTGGGGATGGAGCATGACAGAGGGACAGGAAGAAAGTCAAGGAAAATAGAGGAAAGAGTTGAGAGGCAGAGGACATTTATAGAGGTCTAGATAAAGACATGTACATATGCAAATATATTTATATATGAGGATGGGGAATTATATCTATGTGCCTATATTTATAGGTTTAGTATTAAGGTAGCAGAAGAACATTGGGCCTCCACTCAAGTACTCCCTCAATGCAAGAACACTTTCTTCTATTAAATTGGCATTCTATGATGCTCACCCGCTCCACACAACTGCTAAAGACAAAGTGGGTGCATAAGCAAATGTGGTGAAGAAAGCTAATGGTGCCTGGCTATCAAACGATATAACGTCTGGGGTCTTAAAAGCTTGAAGATAAACAAGCGGCCATCTAGCTCAGAAGCAACAATGCCCACATGGAAGAACACACTACCCTGAGTGATCACGAGGTGCCGAAGAGATCAGTTATCAGACATCAAAGAACAAAAAAATCGTATCATTGGGTGCACACATCCATGATACGACCACTGAGGATAAATGGGTGCATAAGCAAATGTGGCGAAGAAAGCTGATGGTGCCCAGCTATCAAAAGGTATAGCATCTGGGGTCTTAAATGCTTGAAGGTAAACAAGTGGCCATCTAACTCAGAAGCAACAAAGCCCACGTGGAAGAAGCACACCATCCTGTGTGATCATGAGGTGTCGAAGGGATCAGGTGTAAGGCATAATCAGAACAAAAAAAATCTTACTATAGTGAATGAAGGTGGAAGTGCAGAGTCGAGACCCAAAGCCCACTTGTCGGCCACTGGAGATCCCCTCACAGAGGGGTTTTGGGGGAGGAGATGAGCCAGTCAAGGTGTGATGTAGCAACGATGAAAAATACAACTTTCCTCCACTTCCTCGCCACTGTCATGATCCGAATTCTACCTTGTCAGGCTGGTTAGACCAGAGAATGCACACTGGTAGAGATAGGAAGTGTAAACACAGGGACTCCAGGGAGGATGATACTTTCAGGACCAGGGGTGTGAGTGGCGAGATTGGGAAAGGTAAAGAGAGAGAGTGGGTTGGAAAGAGGGAACTGATTGCAAGGATCTGCATGTGACCTCTTCCCTGGGGGACAGACAAGAGAAAAGTGGGTGAAGGGAGATGGTGAACAGGGCAAGATATGACAAAATAATAATTTATAAATTATCATTGGCTCATAAGGGAGGGGAAAAATGAGGAACTGATGCCAAGAGCTTAAGTGTTTTGAGAATGATGAGGGCAATGAATGTACAGATGTGCTTTACACAATTGATGTATGTATGGATTGTGATAGGAGTTGTATGAGCCCCTAATAAAACAATTAAAAAAAACTAGAGTAAAGATACATAATTTCATCTGAGCAAAAGAAGAGGTAGATAGATTGATGGATCAGAATGGAGATCACAAAAACAGTTACACCATGTGATAGCTAATGTTATGTGTCAACTTGACTGAGCTAGGATTCCCATAGGGTTGGCAATTAAGACAGAACGATTTCCTATAATGTGATTTAATTGGATGTAATAACCTCCATTATGAGATCTGCTGTGAGCAGCCAGTCAATTGAAGGGAAATTTCCTGCTTTCAGGGTTTGTGTCTTATTTCCAATATATGTGACACGATAGAAAATCTTGCTTGCTTCTTGCTGGGTCTGGATCATGCATTTGCTTCATTATCTGACTTCAAATTCCATAAACTTAAGCCAGAAACCTACCATCTTATCTACTGATCTTGGATTTATCAGTTTCTGTAACTAAAAGACAGCTGTGTGACCTGCTGATCTAAGATTAATCAGTCCCTGCAGTTATGCGAGTCAGGAGAAGCCCCCAGTCTGACATCTGACCCACAGACTTGGAACTTACCTCTACAATCATGTCTGAGCCACTTTCTTTATATAGACCTCTCCATATCTGTACATCATCATATACAGGCATCATTAGTTTAACTTCAATAGAGAACCCAGCCTATGGCATATACCTATGAAGTTCGTTTATTTTTGAGATATTGAGGTAATTCAATATGAAAATAATTATTTTTGGAAAGGTACATTGGAACAGCTAAATCATCAATTTAAAAAAATTACACCTCATAACATACAGCACAACTAATTCATAAACAATCATGGGGATATTTATATGACATCTAAAGAAAATATAGAAGAAAAGATTCATGACATTAGTATGGGCACAGATTTCTTTTTCTTTTTTTCATAAGTTTGAAATGAACTAGTATGTTACTAAAGAATCCAAGCCCACTTCAATTTTATTTTTTATTCTTTAGCCACTCAGACCACATCCAAAGGGTAAGGAATTTGGAGGGTGTTTAAGACTGAGTCTTCACTCTTGTTTGTTTGTGTTTTTAAAGAAGGATTTTTTATATGGCTGCACAGGCTACCTCCACGAATGAAATAAGAAATAATATCCCATTAACCCCCTCTCAATGTAGCTTTCTTTCCTCAGCCCCTATCATTCCTCCCTCCAACTAAAATTTTCCATCCCTCTCCTCTCCCTGTCATGGCTCCTATCCCTGGCTTCCTGTAGTCTTCAATATTTTATCTTTTGGTTAAAAAACAAACTAACTAACTAACTAAAACCCACCTTTCTTTTACTTTGATTTTTCTTATTATAATGGTGTCATTAAAATTTGTGTTGATAGGATTGACTAAATTTGTTAAACACAGTGTTCTCTAGTTTTGCCCATATCTTGAGGTGTTTAATAGCGTTTTCATTGCTTTCTATTGATGCATAATAATCCATGTATAAATATTCCAGAATTTGTTTATCCATTACTCTTATAATTGGAATATTTCATTGTTTTCACGTTTTTCTGTTGTGAAAATGTGGCAATAAATATAGGTGTGCACATATCTGTTCATGTTGTATTCTTCATTTCTTTAAGGCATATACCCAGTAGAGAGATTGCTGTATCACAAGGCATATTTGTATTTGTTTAAGAAATTGCCAGGCTGATTCCCATAGTGACTGTATAATTCTACAGTCCCACCAGCAATGTATGAGTGTTCCAATATAGCCACATCCTTGCCAGCATTTATTAGTTTCTGTTTTGGTGAATTTTGCTAAAAGTGTGAGTGTGAGGTGGTATCTTATTGTTGTTTCCATTTGTATTTCTCTTATTACTAATGAATGAGAATATTGTCCAGATAGTTTTCGCCTCCTGGATGTTGTCTTTGTCTATTCTTGTCTTGTGCTCATTTTTGATTGGGTTATTCGTGTTTTTCTTGTTAAGATGTAGTTTTCTCTACATTTTGGAGATTTTCCCTTTCTCTGATGTATCCTTACTAAAAATCTTCCCCCAATCTGTGAGTTCTTTTTTTAAAAAACTATTTTGAGGCACAGATTTTTAAAGCATTATAAAATACTAATCACAACAATTTAAAAAAGTGATCAAAATGATGAGGGCGGCACATGTGCAGATGTGCCTGACACAATGGAGGAGTGCGTGGATTGTGACGGTAGATGTAAGAGCCCCTAATGAAAGTCTTTAAAATAATAAAAAAGGCTAATGAAACACACACAAAAATCAATTTTCCAAATGGACTCAGATTAAAGTTGTTATTAAAACAAAAATATTCTGTGTTTTAAATGGCGCACTTAAGGAAACCATTAAAAGGAAAGCCAAAAACTGGAGACTATATTCACAAAATGTTTTTCTCACAAAATGTTTTTATAAAAGGACTCAATCAACATATTTAATGAAATTTTACCATTAAATACTAATAAGAAAAGATAGCCCAATTAAAAGCTAAGCAAAATTTTGAGCATACATTGGGTCAAAGAAAATAAACAAATGAGCAATAAGAAAGCAAATGATATGTAACATCATTTGTCATCAGGAAAATGCACATTCACACCATAATGGCAAGTACACAACTGCTAAATTAACTAAAAGAAAAAGCGAAAAATAAAAATATCTAGTGATGGAATGAATGTGTAATAACTATCAGAACTCGCTGATTTTGCTGGTAGGTAACTTGTCCAGTGAACATGACAGAAATATGAGACAGAGAGAATGAGAGAGAGAGAGAGAAAGAGAGAGAGATTAGAGGCATAAAAGGTTTTCATTTTGTTCTGAGAGTTACATATAGTTCAGTATGAGTCCCAGAAGAGAGTGATAAGAAAGAAAAATAAGTAATATTTGAAGAATAAACACACGGAACATTTCCCCATAATAGAATAGGGAAATTATCCTTTAGATTAAAACGTCTCTCTGAAAGAATCATAGTGAAACTCTAGCTTGTCAAGCATTATGAAGTATTTTTAAAGTTATCAGGAAGGAACAATAAGATGATCTATAAAAAATCCACATCTCTAGCAGAGCAGCACTTTAAGCTAAAAATTAACCAATTAAGAGCTTGAACATGAAAAGGAAAATAATTATGAAATTATAATTTTATATCATTATATTATAATTCAGGAATGAGAGCAATATTTCCATGCGTAGAAAGTCCAAGAGAACTATCATCCATGCATCCTTACTCAAAGATTTGTTAAATGTGTCTTTCTGTAAAAACAAAAGTGAATCCAGAAAGAAATCTTTAGTATCAGAAAAAACAATGAATATGGGCCTTGCTTCAGATAGATTTCAACTTTGATAGCCATCACAAATAATAAGACAAAACAAACGCAGCTCAAAGACATAAAACTAAAATTTGAGAGAATAATACGTTTATAAGGGATGCTAGTCTATAATCAAAATACTGAAACCTACAGCATTTAGGAAAAGTGAAGACCGGGTTGGATGCATTGGTTCACTGTTATATTTTGTAGCTAAATGCCTGTGTTAGTAAAGTAAGAGCAACCACTACAGCAGTAGGAATATAATGGGTAGCATTAATATTAGTACAAATTTTAAAAGGATTATCAGCTTAACAGAAAATAGAGATAAAAAGGAAGAAAAAGAAGATAATGGTAAATAGAAAACATAAGATGAACTGGTAAAATAGGGCTAGATATATTTGTGATCATCACCACCCTACCAATAATTAATAAATTAGACTCACATAGTAAAAGAAAAGGAATCACTGGAGCAGATTGGGGGGAAAATTCAGTTATATGTTTCTTAAGGGATTCAACTAAAAAGTCTCACAAATATATTGCAAGTTAAAGGATACCATGGAGAGCTAGAATAGCAATGGTGATATCAGAAAAACAGAATTTAACTCAAAGGCATTCATTGAAATAAAGAAGAACACTTCAACCAACCAATGGAGCAACTAATTAAGGAAAATATTACAGGCACAAACTTGCAGGAACTAAATTTAATAAATACCATTCACAGTGAGAGACTTGCCAAGTCTCTCTTAGACATTGGTGAATCAAGCCAGCCCCCAAATCTTTTGAACAACAATGTTAATATGCTGTCAAGTATATATAACAGAAAATATATTACTTTTGAAGTACTCACCTATATGAAATCTACTTTTTATCATAGGTAACCTATTAGGTGCTAAAAATTTTGACATGTAGTTTTAAAAGTACATGACTGTAGAAATGACCAAGGAAATGAAAAGAGAAAGGCACGAATTAAACCAATGCCAGGATGGAAAGAGAAGATTAAATTACATGTAGAGACTCAAAAAAAATCTGGGGACTACTACTAACACTATTTTAAACCAATAACTTTGAAAGGATAAATGAAATTTATAATTTTTTAAGAAAAATGCAAAGACTAGCAGTTGCATCGTGATCGTAAAATAAACAATTCCACCAGTGCGTTGGCTGGGGCAGTTCACAGCTGGATCTGGGAGGGGAGTTCCTGGTAGCCCATCAGCGCCACTGTAGGTTGACAGTGGAGGGTGGGGCGGGGAGCTGCCCTCTGGCTTCCACTGCCTGAGCAGGGGCTGGGATGGAAGACGAGCCCTTTGCCCATGTTGTACCCCCAAGTCTTGTGGTGCTGCTTCCAACTCCTCGAGAAGTCGAGAAACAGGATGGTGTGGATGGGGCGCGCACTGCCCCTGCCAGCGGGGTTCAGGCAGCTGGTGGGACCTCTCTTGTTTCAGAAAGGGACGAATGATCCTCTCCGGACCTGCAAGGTGCTCATGCCCGACCAGTGGAGGCTTGTGGACTTGGAGACTCCGACAGCCTATCTAGCTGGACAGGGTGGGTAGGGAGGATGTGTGAGCCTACTGCATGGCAGTCTCAGGCACCTGAGTGGCTGAGTGCCCTCTCCAGCCCCAGGTGCACAGAGCCACGCATGTCCTGACTGGGACTGGCCGTTCTGGAGAGGGCTTTTCCAAGGCGGAAAACACGATTTCTTTCTTCACGAGACAGTGTTCGAGAGTTGGGAAGGAATCCTCTTGTGAAAGGAACTGTTTGAGAAATTCAATGAGAGGCTAGCTGGGAACCAAACTTCCATGTCAACATCACGGAGATGGAACCTGAGCATTAAATTCACAGGACAGGGACCGATGATTGAAACCATTAACATGTAAAAGGCATGGCTAGAGCATTCTTGAAAAAAACATTGTGTGGGTGATAGCCTAAGGAAGAAAGGTATGTGTGTGCTTTGTATAAAAAGATGGAAACTTGCTTATTGTATGTGTGTGCTTTGTATACAAAGATGAAAACTTGTTTATTTTCTTGTTTGTTAAAGTTGGGTAGCAATGTGTTGGGTAGCATTGCAGATGCGAGGAAACACTGAAGGAAACACTGAAGGAAACCCACAGCGTTAGGCTGTTACAAAACTAAGTACCAGGAGTGGAAAGTACGGTGGGTTGAAGCTGAGGCTCCTTCAGTCACGTAATTCTCACTGAAGACTTGACAGACTTACAGGGATGTTCAAACCAGAAAGGATTTACAGCCCATCGATGTGGGAAGCCCTTTGTTTTACAGGTAAAAAGCAAGATTTTTTACATGAAATCGCTTTATTGGGGGCTCTTACAAGTCTTATCATAATCCACAATCCACTGTGCCAAGCATATTTGTACGTTTTTTTGCCATCAACATTTTCAAAGCATTTTCTTTCTACTGGAGCCCTTGATATCAGCTCCTCATTTTTTCCTTTCCCTCTCCCACCCTCCCTCCCTTATGAGCCCTTGATAATTTATAAATTATTATTGTTTTTTCATGTCTTAACACTGTCCGACGATGTCTCCCTTCACCCACTTTTCTGTTGTCCTTTCCCCTGGGAGGGGGTTATATGTGGATCCTTGTGATCGATTCCCCTTTTCTTCCCCCACCTTCCCCTTCCCCTCCTGGTATCTCTATTCTCATTATTGGTCCTGAGGGGTTTGCCTGTCCTGGATTCCCTGGGTTGCGGGCTCTTATCTGTAGCAGTGTTCATGTTCTGGTCTAGTCAGATTTGTAAGGTAGAATTGGGATCATGATAGTGGGGGTGGGGTGGGGGGACGTGGAGGAAGCATTAAAGAAATAGAAGAAAGTTGTATGTTTCATCAGTGCCATACCATACCTGACTGGCTCGTCTCTTCTGAAAAAGTGAGATATTGAGTTAGGTGATCTACTTTGTATTCTACAGCTAATTGATGAAGGAAGCGAGATGAGCTATTCTGAGTTCAGTGTTCTTATTTCATATTTCCCATCAATGGGTATTGCAGTTTAGCCAAAGAAAGAGAAACACGAGCTGTAACCAAGTTCTGAACTTATCATTTTTCTTGACTTCAAGTAATAGTTGCCCTGTTATTTGTGTTCGTTTTCCATTTGCATTTTTAATGTTTAATTGGAATTACCAGTAATACATATATCAAATCACTCCATAGTTCAATCACATCTAGCAGAAGTGTACATTTGCTCCCATAATCAGTTTCCAAACATTATTTTTCTCTATGGATCCCTTGATGTCATTATCCCTTCCCCCTGCCACTCCCTCTGTGTCCCCTCCCCCAAAGCCCTTATTCCACTTGCTGACTTGATAGGTTCATCAGTCCTGGTTTACATATACCAAAAAATGAAAAAGCAGTTACTGCAGCTTCAAGAGGATGACCCCCAATGACATAACACTCCTGAGACTCCCCTTAACAGGTATAATCAAAATTCAAACAAAACAATACTACCTTCAAATACATAAGATTTTGGATACCAGATCAGGTCCAATATGCATCCTAGAGGAACCTGCTGGCAAGTTTTAACTGTTCAAGTCAGGCTTATGTGTCTTTGACCTTCTATTCTCAACTCACTGCTGCACTCTGTTTAGTGACCCCTTTCCTTCTATCCCTTAATTGTGGACAGAGGGAGTTCACGGAGCTTTATTCCCTGGAGCGTTCCACCAATAAATCTTGGGCTCCCACTGTCGGCCATTGCCTTCTGCAAACCTGATTCTCAGACTTTAGGCTCTGACACTAATCTTGCCTTCGATTTTGGATTATATGTTTCGCAATCCTTCAGTGACTGATGATGGTGTGCTTTCTCCATGTGGACTTAGTTGACATCTCACTTAGATGGCTGCTTGTTTGGAGACAAGCCTTTAAGACCTCAGATGCTCTTTTACCTGATAGTCAGGCATCACCTAACTTCTTTACCACATTTGGCTGTAGCACGGTTTCCATTTGTTCCCTTCCTGGAGGGAGTATTGAGCAGGGCCATCATGTAAGAAGTAATTGTTCTTAAGTTAGAGCCTGGATTTAGTGTGAGCCCCAAACCATTCCTGGATCTATGTTTCTTTGTTTGTTTGTTTTTAGTCTTTCAGTTTATTCTTACTTGGGAATTAGGCCATCTATCCTGCCATTGTTTCATTCAATCTCGTCAAGCAGAATTGTACCATTGCTTCCAGAATCAGTTCCCAAACATCCTATTTCTTCCTGGATACCTTGACATCATCTCCCTTATATCGACTCCCCCACCCCCAACCCCACTCCCTCCTGACACCCTTGTTTTCCCTTTAGGTTTATCAGCCCTGGGTTACATTTACCAAAACCAAAACCAAATAAAACAAAACAGAAAAAAATATTGCACAGCTTCAAGAAGGTAATCCCCCACTCCATAGCACTTCTGAGATATTCTCTGATATGAACAAACAAAAGCCAAATACATCAGGATGATTGTCCCAGGTTTACCAAAGTAATACATATTTTAATACAACATATAGGGCATTGATGTAGCAAGACCTTATTTGTCTGCCTGCCAACCGTTCTCCACGATTGGTACAGCTGTCTACAGCTTCCTTTTAAAGATATTGCACTGTTAATAATTTCCAATATGTAACTTCCCCACAAGCCCTTAGCCCCCAATTTACCAGGTCCTGAAACATCTCACCTAAAAGGTCTGATGGACTATTCATTGCACCACAGACAATTCTGTGCCATGATTGGTGAACTGCATATTGAGAAAATACACCACTGGTGGCGAAAAGTTTAAGAACCCTGATGTTCGAAAGACCCATTTCCCCGGCCTCTTTTCTTCTTCATAGCTTTGCTAAACATCTGCTTTAAAATACATTGAGGAGTCTGGTGGCAGAGTGGTTATGCATTGGGCTGCTCACCACAAGGTCTGTAGTTTGAAAACATCAGCTGCTCCATGGGAGATGGACAAGGCTTTCTACTCGGAAACCCACAGGGGCAATGCTGCCTTGTCCTGTAGGGTTGCTATGAATTGGCATCGACTTGATGGCAGTGTTTGTTGTTGGTTGTGATATAACATATTTAACCTTAAATGTTTCTTAGCAGCATGAGATGTCGCTGCTGAGAAGCTAGGATCACCAACACATAAGTGCTCCCCATCAAGTTAGAGGAAAATATTATTTTTACTGGAGCTTCCAGGGAAGGTTAGTAATCAGTGTTCACATCTTCTTCAAAAGGAGAATAAATTATACCCGGGTTAACAAAAACAGTCAAATGAAATCAGATTAAAACATTAGCTGCTCTGTGTCCACTTGCTACGGATTTTCCCTGTCCCTTAATAAAAATGATGTGCAGGCTAATTTCTACCATTCAGCCTGCATGCACCACAATTCATTTTTGAATCAATATTCAAGCTTCACTTTTCCTCTCCAAGTATTCATACATTTTAGATGGTAAAAAACAATCCCTCTAGTAGCATGGCAAGAGTGTATCTCCTGGTTGCTTCACTGTACTTAATCTGCTGTTACTGCAGCCAGGGATGATCATGATGGTTTGCATCATGATAACACGGTGTACAAGAAAATTACCACGAGCATAATGGGTTTCCTAAGGCTTGTTTACAAGCACGGTGAGATCCCCTTGTCCCCACAGTGTCCTTAGCGTAGCTTGGGTAGCTTCCTGATTTGCTTACAGGAAATAGGAAACTTAAAATCCTAAAGCCCATTCTTTCGAATGGTTTGCCTTGGATTTTGTTCAGTCTGATTCCAAAGGAGCTGGAAATTGCCTAGCTCCAGCGCACCTTTGAACGGCCTACTCCTGCCAGTGCAGTGTTAACAAAAGACTGCAGGGAGGCCTGTGGTCCTGTCTACCTGCTTTCTCAGGAGGAAAATCTAACACGAAAAGGCTCAACAAAAGACCCTAAGATGGAAGAAGATTGTTGTGAAGGAAATGTCCTGGATTTCTTTTTGTATCTGTGTATCTGTTGCTAAGGAGCCCAGGACCTAGTTTACACAAAATCTTTCATATATATATATATATATATATATATATCCTTAATTGTGAGTCAGGCAAGACATGTAAATACATCTTACTGCACATCCTGTACTGTCAGGGGCATATAAGCTCAGATTGAAAAGAAATGCTATGACTTGATAAAACAAGGGAAGCTTTTGGTGGGGAGGGGGTACTGCATATGCACGAGGAAGGGAAAATAAAGCGAACAGGTCACTAAAGTGGGAGAGATGAAAGAATACTTTAGAGTTCAGAAGAAGTTTTCCTTGCAAACAGATCAAACAATAGTTGAAAGTCCATTTAAAAGCTACATTGCGGTAGTTCTATTCGAGCATTCTCCTTCAGCCATTCCATTTGAAAACACACATTAGCTGTTAGGTTAGGTTAGCATCAAATATGGAAATGTCAAAATGACCACGGTCTCAGTGGGGATGAAAGGAAAAAGGAGAACTTGTTGTAAAAACATATCGTTAACTATATTTGCACCTCTGGTTCATTGAATATAGGCAGGGTTTTTCCTTTTGCTTTCACAGACAGTTCCACCCCCTGGGAGGATGAACCCCTCATGTTTGACTAGGTGTGTCGGGGAAGGTTTTCTTTGAAGTTCTTATGTTCCATTGTGATGGGGACTTAATTGGTTCAAGTCATTCTCAGATCATCCTGGGCATCTTTTTAAAAAGTAGATTTCCCTTTAAACAACAGTAGCATAAAACAACCACAACAAAACCAAAGATATTAAACAGCTCTCATTTTAGAAGGTTTTAGTAAGTATAGTTTAATTTTTCAGAAATCATCTAATTACCTTTTCTTTACTTCAAAGAAACAAGATAGGACAACTCACCAACTTACACTGATTTGAATAAACCAAGAGTTTTGTTTCGCTCTGCTACTTAACATTGATTCAAAGAAGACATGAAGGGGATATATATCTTGCCGAAATTATACTGGGTTGTATTACACATGCAAAGAGATGTAGCTTTGTATCTGACTCTATAGGCAGGTTCTAACTATTCTTTCCTGTGTGTCCTAAGGAAGGCACTCACGGGTCTTTGACTACGTATCTTGGCATTTGGGGTAGCAAACTAATCTATGTATCTCTTGTGAGCACATTGTTATACTTTCATTAATCAAAACCTTGATTAATTAACTACCAGCTCCTTGGTGGGTCGCTATGAATTGGCACTGACTCCATGGTAGTGAGTTTGGTTTTGGAGTTTCGATGGGAAGGAGTCTATTTTAAAAATTGTATGTTTTTAGTGAGTTAAAAAAAAATAACTACAAGGCTGATGTCCTAGGATAGCGCATTGTCAGATTCACCCTTCATTCGTTTCCTTCTTGTGTTTCCTTACCCCTTCTCTGTTAAATTTGTTCTTTCATAACAGATGAAACAGGGTCATACATTATTACCAATGGTGCTGTTTCTTCCATATCACCTCTTCACTTATCTGATATATTTATCCATGGAGGTGATAAGAAATCTAAAGTGTTAAAAGTTCATGAGCAGCCATGTAAAAGGCAAGTATTGATGTCTTCTCTTCCAGTCCAGAGACGGATGCAGGAAATCAAAGACCCAACGAAACAACGACTACAAAATGACTAATGAACTACGTTAACCCCAGCCTTCACGGCCTGAGGCTAGAAGAAATAGATGGTGCCTGTCTACCCTGGTACTAGACAGAGTGTGAGAAAAATGTGGAATGAAATCCGAAATCTTAAAAAGGACCAGGCTTACTGGTCTGATAGAGTCTAGTGGAACCCCTGAGAGTATGCCGCTTAGACACTTTTCAGACCTGCACCCTGATGGAAGAATATGGGTAAGCTGTGATAAGATGCAAGGGATGTGTAGAAAAGCAAGATTTGTTGTGATTGTTGTTTTTGGGTGCAGACGAGTAGATTCCAATGAATAGTGACCCCGTGTGACAGAGTAAAACTTCCCCCTAAGATTTTGCAGGCAAGTCTTTCTCCTGTGTAGTCACAGGGTGAGTTCAAACCACCAACCTTTAAGCTCACAGCGAGCACTCAACTATGGCACCCCCAGGGTTCCTTGAATCGTATCCATTGCATTTTACTCAATGTATCAAAGTGTCAGCATCTATCACGTGTGAGACGTTGTACTAGGCAGTTAATGCGGAAGGCAGGGCTTGGAGGAATAAGTTAGGAGAGCCACATTGGTGGGGAGGGCTCCATTGAAGGCAAGGAGAAGACCAACCAAAAGTTAAAATTTGTTTCATTAATGTCCTTAAGTGCATGCATATGATATACTAGAATGTGTGTGTACTTGCATGTATACCCACACATATACAAGTACATGTACACACGTATACAAATATATACATACATAGATACACACAAATGAATTTTCTATTTCTAATTAGGAATCAAATCATCTGTTTTTCCTTAAATAGACTTACTCCATTAACAACTTCCGTTTAGAATATTAAGAGGCTCTGTTATTCAAGCACTGTCTTTTAATAGATATGCATGCTAGCTTCTTGTGTGCAAGGAAAGTCAGATGAAAAAGTTTATAGAAAGCAGGCAATAAACTTAATAAGGTGTTATATAATATGCAGAATAAATATTAGTACAGTGCATGAACCTAAATGACAGCAACAAATTATAAAGCTTAGCATGCAATTAAAATCCCTAATGGCACACTGTACAGAGAGAATGTGTTCATTCTTAGATCAGTCAAAGAACAGCTATTCTATGTCAGAGCCACCACTTGAACTAATGACACCCTCTTAAGCTTATCTTTAAATACTCTGTCATGAAATACCTACACATTCTGGGTATCTTCAGCTCAGTCTTTTTACATATGTTGAACTTACTAATAAAGCATATCCCTCGCGCAGAATGGTCCTTAGAGTTGATAGCCCGTCTTCAGGCTTATGCTCCAGTGAATTTTTTCTCATGTCAAGTGAGTGGAGTCATTAATAATAGTATATCTACCCATGGTCAACATACTGACTGTATTTTAGTTCTAAAACTGAAGAAGCAAGGTCTGTCTTAAATTTGTCAGCTGGCTGCTATGAAAACTATGTACTGAGCTTTTTTCCTTTCCTTCCTGTATTAGTAAGGTTGTACTTTCTTGGATCCCATTTGCCTCATCTCCACATGTACAATTCCTTCTCATCTTTGAAAATCCAGGTTAAATGCTAGCTTTCCAAATAGTTCTCTCGGTTGGAAATGGTCTCTCCTTGTTGGTGAACTTCCATAGCATTTATTTGTGCTTTCTTATTTTCATTATCAATGTTACTGTATGGTGAGATTGTTATCTCTTTTAAGCATATTTCTATGAAATATATTTGCATATCTGATGCTATCATTGGGGGTATTTTTCTCTTCCTCTAGACTAATAGGAGGGAGAGGTACCCCCACTGTTCCATACCAGAATTAAGTATGGAAGGAAAAGGGTGCTGGTTTTAGTCTATACTCTAAATATGGACATTTACTGAAAACAGAGCCCTGAAGTGGCAGATATTTGAAAAATGATTAAATATAGTCTTTGATGGCATTGACACACAGAGATGCCCCATGTGTAGTTAGGAGGATCGCAAAAAGGAAGACCAGAAAGGAGAAGGATTGACACAGTGGTTGCAATAATGGGCTTCTGCATAACAACTGTGAGGATGGTACAGGACTGGATAGTGCTTACTCTATTTTATTCTATGGGTTGCAAGTGACTTGATACCACCTAACAACCACAGCATGTATACTTGGCATATGTTAACTTGGTTGGCATATGTTAAGCAGAGTTTCCAGACTAAGAACATACTACAAAGAAGGAATAGGCATTAATTTTGAGGATTAGCTACTGAAAACCAGAACACAAGCCCTTCAGGCAAGAAGGCACTCAAAATATGACTGAAGAAGAGTAGTCTTTTCAAAATAGAGGGGATCATAATGACTTAGATGGAGTAAGCTTTGGGGACTTTCATTTGTTGATGAGGCATGGCATAAAATGAGAAGAAACAGCTACAAACATCTGTTAATAATCAGAATGTGGTTTGAATCTAAGAAAATTGAAAGTCATCAAAAATAAGAAAAAGGTGTTAAAAATTATGTGGAAGGCCAAAAGATCAATATCCTAGACATTGGTGTGCTGAAATAGACTGGGATTGGCCATTTTGAATTAGACACTCCTACTGGCTTTCTACACCAGAATGAAAAATTCAAGAGGAATGACATTGCATTTTTTGTCAAAAAGAACATTTCAAGATCTATCTGGAAGTACGATGCTGTCTGTAATATGATAATATTCATATACATACAAGGAAGTTTAGTTGATAGCATTATTATTAAAATGTACACACTAACCACTCAAACGAGTGATGAAGAAATTGAAGAAATGAAGCTGGAGGTTTCATGACAGAATTTTGCGAATACTTTTCCAACAACATGTGGATTTTACCAGATGTAATACACAAGAATCAATTTGACTATAGATCTGGGGAGAGGTAGCTCTGAAATGCAATATCAGCAGCCAAAATAAGGCCTAGGGCTGACTATGAAAGAGACCATCAATTGCTCAAGTCAAAGATAATAAATTACACGTTTACACTGTAAGTTAAGAAAATTAAAACAAATCCAAGAGAGCTAAAAAGCTAAAATACAACCTTTAGTATGTCCCACCTGAATTTATAGAACATCTCAAGGATAGATTTGACTCAGTGAATACTAACGACAGAAGGCTGAATGAGATGCAGGATGACACCACCAACATCACTCATGAAGAAGACATAAGATCACTAAAGAGACAAGAAAAACAAAATTCAATCTAGTTGTCAGAAAAGGCTCTGAAATTTGCTCTTGACCAAAGACTAGCTAAAGCAAATGAAAGAATTGATAAAGTAAAACAGTTGAACAACAACAAAAAAAATCCCCCCAAAAACCAGTTGAACAAAAATTTTAAAAGGGCACCTTGAGAGGATGAGTAAAGTATAATGAAATGTGTAAAGATCTGGAGTTACAAAAAAAAAAAAAAAGAAAGAAAGACCATATTCTTTCGGAAAGAAGGTCACAAAGCAGAGGTAATTGCATTGGGAACTCAGAGGGCAATTGCCAGTTTGGGGGAGAGGAGATTGAGCGGGGGTCCAGGACATGCAGTGGGGCCTTCTGGGACCCCGGGGGATTGTATGAGTGGTGGGCAGCCCTTCCCCATGGTGTTGACCCACCCCACTCCCCCTGCACACTATGCTGAGCTGCAGCAGCATATGTCCTGGTCTCTGGGTCACATCTGCCTGCATCACCCGCCTGACTGCAAGGGACCTCTGGCCCTACCCCTTGTCTGCCACTGTTGCTTCACAGCTTGTGGCTCTGCCCCAACCCGCTGTTCTTCCTAACAGAGTAGTCTCACATCCCAACACCATGCCAGTCCCTCCTGCCTCCTCCCGCCGACGCCCTGTGCTGTGAACACTCCAGGCCCTTACCTCTAGGCTCCCCATGGAAAAAGCCTGCCTAGCACCAACCCTGCTACCAGAGACCAACCACACTGCCTAAAAGGTCCACCCTAACTGCACACCAAATACAGAATCCCAGCTGCCTAACAAAGGAGTGAAACTCCAGTAAGGCAGAAATTCAGCAGGATCCCACAGCACAGTGGGATCCTGGAGGGTCTGGGAATCATTCTTATTGGAGAGTCAACCCTAGTGAAATAGAGACATAGCTCTAACCTGCATGGCAACTGGCTCTAGGCAGTTCTTAGAATGATCTCTACTAGCCTATGAGAAAGAACTCGCAGGGTTCCTGGACTCCCAGGAAACTGGCCTTGAGCTACACCAAAATGCCACACAGATAACCCACATCCGGAACAGCTCCAAGAAAGCAAGACAAACAAAATTCAAATGGCTGAGGAGGACCTAGGAACTTGTAAAGAAGAGGCAGACTTTGAACCACAACTGTGTCAGTCTGGGTTGACTAAAGAACCAAATTCTTAGAGACACTCTTATGTGTATAAGAAAGAGGTTTATATAAAAGAGTAATTACGTAGTGAGAAAACATCCCAGCCCAGTCCAGATCAAGTCCATAAGTCCAATATTAACCCATATGTCCGATACGAATCTATAATGTCCTCTTCAGACTCACAAAACACATGCAGTGGAAGATCACAGGCCAGTGGGTGGGAATTCTTGTGGATCCAGTGGTGGTGTAAGCATCTCAGCTCTGACAGGGGTCTCTATGAGACTTCTCCAGCTCCAGGGCACTAGTGTAGCTCCATGTGTCTTGTCAGCAGGAATGTCTCCCAAGGAGTGGGCTTATGCACCGCCTCCAGCAAGCTATTTATCTTCTTAGCGCTTCCAAATGAGGCCATCTAGCTGTGACCTGATTGACAGGCTAAACTCCACCTCTTCACTCTTAATAGTCTCAAATTGACAACAGATAACGTAACTACCACAGACTAACAACAACAGAAAGAAATCTTCAGTATGCTGTTTAGAGTCATACAGGATATGAGGGAATCAACACATAAAAAGGATGAAGAAATAGAGAGGATAGAGTCCACCTACCAAAGGGAAATATAACAGTTAAGAGAAAATGCAGCAGAGGCAGAGCAAAAGGTAAAAGAACTTACCCCTAGACTGGAAGAGATGGAGAATTGTATTAGTGACCACAAAGATAGCCAAGTAGACTTCAACAAATATGAAAGACAATCGAACAAGATAATCAAAGAAGCTAAAGAAAACCTGGAAACGATGAGTCATGCTATGAAGAGGCTCAATATTAGAATAATTGCCTCGCTGGAGCAAGACTTAATAAAAAATTAAAAAAAACAAAAACCAGCCAAGATACCATGGGAATTCCTGGAAGAAAACTTACCCAATTTAATGAAGGAGAATCAGATCACCACCCAGGAAACAGAGAGGACCAATTAGACTTAACCCCAAGAAGAATACACCAAGGCATTTGATAGTCAAACTATCCAACTTTGAGGAAAAGGAGAAAATCATAAGAGCAGCTAGAGAAAAAAGGTAGTCACTTCTAAGGGTAATCAGATAAGACTATGCCCAGACTTAATAGCAGAAATCAGAAGAGGAGGAGAGAAATGAAAAGCATCTTCCAGAAGTTGAAGGAGAACAATGCTAACCCAAGAATCCTATATCTTTCCAAACTCTCTATCAAAATAACTGGAGAGGTAAGGGTTTTCCCAGTTCAGGAAAAATTTAGAGAATATATAAAACAAAAAAACACAGCACCACAAAATTTACTTTCCAAATCACTTTAGTCAGAACAACAACATCCACAGAGCACAAACACGAGACCACACGTAATATAATTGCATCCAGAAGTCAGAGCACTGAAAGCAATGCCCAAGAAGTCTTTGACCCAATGGTGAAAAGAAGGCAAGTATGAATTCCCCACACATACATAACACACTGCTAAGAAGGGAGGGAGGAAAAAGTCTATCAGGAAAGTTATGAGATGACAGATGGATGTAATAACCATGAACATCAATGGTTTGAATTCCCCCATTAAAAGACAAAGGCTAACAGACTCAATTAGGAAACAAACCCCAGCAATCTGGCGTCTCTAAGAACCATATCTCAAGCTAACAGGCAAAACCAGGGTGAGGATCAAAGACTGGTGGAAGGTATATCAGGCTAATGGCAATAAAACGGAAGGCATATCAGGCCAAGAAAACCAGGAGTCACAATTCTAATCTTGGATAAAATTGATTTCAAGGTACAGAGTATAACAAGAGATAAGTATAGGCATTATATAATGCTTAAGGTATCAGTAGACCAAGAGTCAGTGAGCATAATAAACATATACATGCCCAGTGAGAAATCCGTAAAATTAGTTAATCAAATCCTCTAAAAGTTGGAGGGGGGGAGGAATGAGATTGACAATCATAGTAGGAGACTTCAATACACCACTCTCTGAGAAGGCTAGTTAAGCAGGAAAAAAGCTCAACAAGGAGGCTACAGAACTAAACGCTACAATTAGTCAACTCATCTGGTAGACATATTCAGAGCTCTTCACCCAACTGCAAAAAAACTCACATTCTTTTTCAAGCTCATATGGCACATATTTGAAAATAGACCACATGCTGGGACAGAAGTCAAGTTTGAGCAAATCCAAGCATAGAGAGGTTAATCAGACTTCCTTCTCTAACCACTATGCCATACAGCTGAAAATCAACAAAAGGAAGATAAAAAAGGGCAAATACTTGGAGGATGAATAATTTACTTCTTCAAAAGGAGTGGATATTGGCCCAAATTAGAGACAGTACCAGGAAGTTTACAGAAACCAATGAGAATGCAAATACAACATGCCAAAAATCTATGGGACACACCAAAATCAGTTATCAGAAGATGCTTGATAGTGAGAAATGCACATATGAAGAAGGAAGAGAGACTGATGGTGGATACACTCTCAGAAAACCTTCAGCAGTCAGACCAGACTCAACAGAATAATCCTTCTAATAGCAAAAGAAAAGAAATTCCAAAAATCAGGGTGGAGATAAATGAGTAGGAAAACAAAAGAATGCTGGAGAACATTAACAGTAAAAAGTTGGTTTTTCAAAGGTTTAACAGAATCAACAAACTATTGGCAAGCCTAACAAAAGATAGAAAGGAGAAGACATGAATATCCAGGTTGAGGGATGAAACAGTGGCAATTACAATGGACCCCTATGAAATCAAGACAATACTATGAAGGACTGTACTCCAAGGAATACAGGATACAGGAACTTGGAAGACAGAAAACAAACCCTCCCCAGAATATCCCAGGTAGACATTAAGAACTTGAAAAACCCCCGTAGCAAAATAAGAAATAGCTAAGCTTATCAAGGAACTATGAACTAAAAAGAGCCCTGGCCCAGATGGCTTCACAGGAGAATTCTACCAAGCATTTAGGGAAGAGTTGACACTAATTCTATACAAGCTCTTTCAGAACATAGAAAAGGAGGGTAAACTCCCAAACACATTCTATGAAGTTAGTATAACATTGATCCCCAAACCAGGCAAAGATCCAACAAGAATAGAGCATAAGAGGCCAATATCTCTAATGAACATAGATGTAAGAATCCTTAACAAAATCTTGGCCAATAGAATAGAGAAGTATATAAAAAGAATAATCCATTATGACCAAGTGGGATTCATACCAGGGATTCAGGATTGGCTCAGCATTTGAAAATCCATCCACATCATCCACCACATTGAGAAGAAAAAGGACAAGAACCACATGCTAATATTAATAGACACAGAAAAAGCATTCTACAGCATTCATCCCCCATTCCTAATTAAGACACTCAAGAAGATAGGACTGGAACGAAATTACCTCAGTGTAATTAAAGCTATATATGAAAATCAAACAGCCAGTGTTATGATCTATGGAGAAAAGATGAAAACATTCCCATTGAAAAAGGGTACCAGACGATATATGCTCTGTTCCTACTTTTATTCAACCTAGTCTTGTAGGTCCTAGTGAATAATACGAGGCAATGGAAGGATATCAAAGGTGTACATCTGGAGAAAGAAATGAAATTAGCATTATGTGCAGATTATATGATTGTATATATTGAGAACCCCAAAAGCTCACAAACAATAGGATTGCTTGAAGCAATAGAGGAATATCGTAGATTGGCAGGATACAAGATCAACAAGCAGAAGTCAATTGCATATTTATATAAAACTGATGAAATTACAGAAAAAGAGATCCACAATGTAGTACCTTCAAAATTGCCAAGCATAAATTGAAGTATATAGGATATACCTAACCATAAAAACAAAAGATCTGTATGAGGAAAACTACAGAACATTAGTACAAGAAACCAAAATGGATCTTCACAATTGGAAAAATATCCCTTGCTTCTACATCAGAAGACTCAATGTTATACAGATGTCAATTCAATACAATCCCAATACAAATATCAGCATCATTTTTTCAAAGAAATGGAAAAACTGATTACAAACTTCATATGGAAAGGGACAAAGCCCAGAATTGGCAAAAAACTCCTCAAAAATAAGAATAACGTATGTGTGTGTGTGGTGGGGTGGGGGGTAGGGGCTTGTATTACCTGACTTTACAACTTATTATACAGCCACAGTTGTCAAAACACCACAGTACTGGTATGATGATAGATACTCAGACCAAAGGATAAGAACAGAAAATCCAGAACTGAAAACAGCAGAACACAGATAACTGATATTTCATAAGGGTTCCCCAAACAATCAAATGCCCTTTTAAACAAATGGTTCTGGAAAAACTGGATATGAACCTAGGAAAGAATGAACCAAGACCTTTCCCTCACCCCATCCACAAGGACACATTCAGGTGAATTACAGACCTTGAGGTAAAACTCAAAACTCTTAGTCTCATCAATCCATAAATGGGCACAAAGCTAAGAACCATAACACAGGGAATACATGGGCTATCAGCTATAGTGAAGTATACTCATTATAGCTCATTATAGAGGAAGAGAACACATGTGTGGGACATACTAAAGATAAAACACGTGTGTGCATTAAAAGACTTCATCAGAGAGTAATGAGAGAGCCCATAGACTGGGAAAGGATATTTAGTAATGACATATCAGACAAACATCTTATTTATAAAATCTAAAGAACCCTACAACTTTACCATAAGAAATATTGAATAGCCCAGGGAGGAGGCCGGCAAAGACTTGAACAGAAGAGTCACAAAGGAGGAAGTCTGACTGGCCAATAAACATAAGAGGAAATGTTCCCAATCATCGGCCATCCAGGAAATGCAAATTAAAACAACCATGAGATACCACCAAATACCCACAAGGAAAGCCCAATTCAAGAAAATAGACAGCAACAAATGTTGGAGGAGGTGTGGTGAAAGAGGAGCTCTCATTCACTTGTAGATACATACAGCCACTGTGGAAAGCGATTGGGTGATACAACATGGAAATTGAGTTACCTTACAACCCAACAATTTCATTGCTAGCATATACCCAGAAGAAATAAGAAGCAGGCCACTACCAGATATCTACATGCTAATGTTCATCGCCGCATAGTTCATACATATATGTAAATACAACAAGGAAGCAGATGGACTTTGGACCTCTACTTTGATCTTTTTATTTGATTTTTTAATCATTTTATTGGGGGCTTGTATAGTTCTCATCACAATCCATACATCCATCCATTATGTCAAGCACCTTTGTACATACGATGCCATCTTCATTTTCAAAACATTTCTTTCTACTTGATCCATTCGTATCAGCTCCTCATTTTGCTTTCCCTCCCTTCTCCACCCTTCTTCGCTCATGAACCCTTGATAACTTATAAATGATTTTTTTCATGTCTTACACTGACTGATGTCTCCCTTCTCTACATTAATCTTACCTCAGTTCAAGAATAGTTTATTCTAGTAATGTGGCAATGTATGCTATCTTCCCAACATGATTGCTGAGGACAAAATGCGTGTATAAGGAAATGTAGCGAAGAAAGCTGATGGCGCCCAACTATTAAAAGATATAGCATCTGAGGTCTTAAAGGCTTGAAGATAAACAAGAGGCCATCTAGCTCAGAAGCAACAAAGGCCACATGGAAGAAGCATACCAGCCTCTGTGACCATGTGGTGTTGAAGGGATCAGGTATCAGGCATCAAAGAACAAAAAATCATATCATTGTAAATGAGGGTGAGTGCATAGTGGAGACCCAAAGCCCATCTGTAGGCAACTGGACACCCCCTTACTGAAGGGTCACAGGGAGGATGTAAGCCAGTCAGGGTGCGGGGTAGCAAGGATGAAACATACAACTTTCCTCTAGTTCTTAAATGCTTCCTCCCTCCACTATCATGATCCCAATTCTTCCTTACAAATCTGGCTAGACCAGAGGATGTGCATTGGTACAGATAGGAACTGGAAACACAGGGAATCCAGGACAGATGATCCCTCCAGGACCAGTGGTGAGAGTGGAGGGAAGGTGAGGTAGAAAGGGGGAACTGATTATAAGGATCTACATATAACCTTCTACCTGGGGGATGGACAACAGAAAAGTGGGTGAAGGGAGACATTGGATAGTATAAGATATGACAAAATAATAATAATTTATAAATTATCAAGAGTTCATGAGGGAGGGGGGAAATGAGGAGCTGATATCAAGGGCTCAAGTAGAAAGCAAATGTCTTGAGAATAACGGTGGCAACAAATGTACAAATGTGATTGATACAATGGATGTATATATGGATTGTGATAGGAGTTGTATGAGTCCCCAATAAAATGATTAAAAAACCAAACCAAACCAGGAACACATGACAAACCATGTGTCAGGTTTGTATCTTTTCACTATACTTATTCAATCTTTATGCAGAGCAAATAATCCCAGGAGCCAGGTTATAAAAAGACAGACTTCACATCAGATTGAAAGAAGACTTATTAAGAACCTGCCAAGAAACAAGGAGATAAAGATGAAGGAATGCAACCTTCAGAAGGTTTGCCATGCAATGTGAAGAAACAAGAATCCTCACAATGGCAACAATAGAAAATATAATGATAAATGGGGGAAAAATAAAATTGTCGAGATAGCTAAGGTTTATTGTGCCAACCTGGCCAATAAACACATGTGGGATTAATTTAAGGGTTGAGAGACAAATGGCTTGGTGAGCTTCGCCTTCTAGTTCTCGGGTCTTTTTCTCTCTGATGGTCAGACCAGGGTGAATCTGCCTTATCCAGTTCCCTGCTCCAGCTGGCAAGGCTCACTTCCTGTGAGACATCTCTGAGGGGAAGCCACATGGACCTACCCCGATGCAGCCCTGGGTGTTAGAGCAGCCATGTGGAGCCCCCTGCCAGCGCTGAGATGCTGACACGTTCACTGATTCGTCTTTTCTCCTGCAGTCGGCATCATTGCACGTGTTTTGTGAGATTGAAGAGGACTTTGTAGATCGGTGTTGGACATATGTGCTAATGTTGGATTTATGGGCTTGGACAACGCAAGGTTGGGATGCTTGCTTAATGTACCCTTACCCTTTATATAATACTCTCTCTTATATACATATGAGTTTCAGTAGATTTATTTCTCTGGTGTACCCAGAATAATACAGTTGTCAAGAATTTCCTCTGGTTTGGATCTATAATCAGTGCTCTATAATCAGCCCCCAAATAAAATCTGTTCCACAAAACTTCTTTAAAGCATTGAAAATCAGGAGTGTCATGTTGAGAACTAAGGTGCACTTCCCCCAAGCCATGGTATTTTTAATCACTTCAGGCGCATGTGCAGATTGGGCATTGAACAAAGAAGACCGAGGAAGAATTGGTGCATTCAAATGATGGTGCTGGAGATCAATATTTAAAGTACTATGGATTGCCAGACGAACGAGTAAATGTTCTGTGCTAGACTGGCTTGGCGAGAGAAACAAATCCAGAGACACTCATATATGTCTAAGAAAGAGCTTTTTATTGAGGAGTAATTGTATATCAAGAAAACACCCCAGCCTAGTCCAGATCAAGTCCATAAATCCGATACTAGTGCATAAGTCTAACTCTAGTCCATAAATCCCTCTTCAGACTCGGGCAGTCACATGCAATGATGCGGAATGCAGGGAGATCACAGGCCAGTGGGTGCAGAGTTGTGTGGATCCAATGGTGGTATCATCCCTGGAAACTCTCCAAGTGACTCCACAGCAGGAAGGTGAGGCAATGAGAGAGAGGAAGTTCCCTGCATCCTCTTTATGAGAAGGCCATGCCCAGCAGGAGGTACCATCAGACTGTGACCTGATGGGTCGGCTAGAATCCACCCCTACACTTCAAGTGGACATGAAATTATGTAACTACCACATCTGCCTTGGGAAAAGTACAGCCTGAATGCTATGCTTTTGCTCCTTGAAAGACAGGACAGCAAGATTTCATCTCACATGCTGTGGAAATGTTATCAGAAGAGACCTGTTCCTGGAGGAGGACATGATGTTTGTTAAAGTTGAAGAACGGTGAAAATGAGATGAACCCAGATAAGGTGGATCCACCAAGTGGTTACAATAATGAGCTCAAACATGACAACAGATGTGACCATGGCTCAGGACTGGGCGATGTTTTGTTCTGTTGCATATAAGATCACTATGAGTGGGAACTACTTGCTGGCATCTACCACCACCACCATTCTCCTAATGGAAGAAATAGTCACGTAAGAGAAAGGTTTCAAATCCAAAGTCACATTACAATGGGATGAAAGGAATGTCCTGCTGTCATCCAAGGAAACAAAACCTCATAGAGTTCAAAGCTACTTTGTCAGTAGAAACAGGGAGCAGTTTTGGTTTCTCAGCAGGTCATGGAGGTGTGCCACTCAGGTCTCCAATGAAGACAGAACTTGATTGAAATGATAGTTAGCAAGCCACTTCCAGCTGTGACAACTTTGAGTCCGCTGTAGCCTTCAACGCCAAGTCTATGTTCTTCTAGGATTTCTCATAGCCAGTGATTGAGCACAGTAGGAATTCTAGAGCTTGAACATTTCTGTTCAATAAGGAATTCCTCTAGTGGTAACATTTTGATTCCCCATTAATCTATTTGGCATTGTCTTGAGCAATACCACAGGCAGACGTAATTCTTAACCCAATCCACCTCTCTTCCATCTTTCTTTTCACAGCTACCATATCTACATAGTAGTCTGCAGCATTTCTCGCCTCACTTTTCCTTCCTGTGTCCTGTGCCATAAAACATTTTTTGGTATGTCTAAGGCTGTCTTTGTATTTGCTTCTAGTAGGAACTTACATATCTTCAGACTGGCTATCATGGTAACAACCATCCTGGGAAATTTGATCGGAATACCCACTTCCAGGTGTTCATTTATTTGCTAGTTTATTTTTGCAATTTTTTTTGGGGGGGGGACCCACTATGTGCTATCCCTTTCTTTTCTACAGACTAGTGATGTACACATGAGAAAGGGCAGGCAAGATTCATATTTTGAATATAATTTACATTGACAAGGAACCCGCAAATTGAACAGTGTTTGCTTTTTTATTTTTTCTTATCTACATAAGATTGTGTAGCTAGTGACTTTTCCAATTTTTAGCAACTTGGTATCTCACAAGGTCTTGCTACCTTTTTCTTCCTCTCCCTTTTCCCCCCTCACCCTCCCCTCACACTTTTTTCTTGCTTCCCCCTCTGACTTCTTTCCCCCTTACATTCTTCATTTTTCAAGAATAGTGAGTAGTATATGGTACAATGAAATGAAACATTAGGTGGGAGTAACTTTGGAAACGGCGCCTTCACCTCAATGAAGGCAAAGCACACCTATAACCTTGATCAAACTAAGGGGTGCTGATAGACGGTGAGACAGTGCAGAGCAAAGAAGGAGAAACTGGGTCTGTGGTTGGCTGCAGGTTTGAATTTGAGCTACAGTGGGATCGTTTCTTCAATATCCAGGGAACTTTTTTTCCTGTGAAAAAAGTGCCTAACAAAGTGATTTATTTTTAATGTCATATTTATTGACCTGTTGAATTTTCTTTAAAAACAACAGCAGTATTTTCAGTATAAAACAATGATTTTCCCTTTGAATCAGGAGTTGGAGAACTATGACCCATGGACCAAAGCTGGCTTGCTGCCTGAGTTTGTAAATAAAGTTTTATGAGAAGGATATTTTCCACAGCTGCCTTCGTGCTGCAACTGCAGAGAAGAGGAGTTGTGATATTCGAGCCTGCAAGCCTAAAATATTCCCTGTTTGTCCCTTTACGAAGAATTCCCATTGATTCCTGATTTAAATATGTTTACTCTGTTGACCCAGCTATTACCAAAATCTGGATGGCTCAATTGAAATAAGTATCCCAAGATATAAACATTGGTTTCACATTTGATCATACCCTTTGACTTCCAATTCAATCTATAAGTTAAGTATACATCATTCTCGTAAATATTTTAAACAACCCTCCTAAATAAATCAAACATGCAAAGCATCATGTTGGTGACAAAATACTCCATGATTGCAAAGCACATAAAAATGGTCACATTTAGACCTAAACTGTTTGAAATGAATTTTTTTGTTTGTTTCTTCATTATCTCTAATTATACTCTTAATCTTAATTTTATATCTTTCTCAAATTCACCTTCCTAAGTTGTGATAACTAAGAAGATATTAAGATTACAGTAAGATTCCTAGTTGCAGTCCTATTACCAAAGAACAAGGGGATGTGGGGGGATTTAAGACTAGCTGAGGCTGTGGGATTGGAGCTGACTCACAATAAAGAAACACCAATTGGCTGTTGTGGTTAGATGTGTGTCATGAGTGGCACAGTTACTGTCAGGATAGGTAAAAGAGGAATGAGAGGCAGAGACATGTCTGACCTCTGCCTTGTGGTGATCGATCTTGGGCTGGTGTTGAGCTGGATTTTCCTTTTCCTTTTGGAGCCAAAGGAGGCCAGATGTGACCTCCATGCTGTTCCCTCTGCACTATATTGCCTCTTTGTCTTTTAAAATTGTTATTGTACTTAACCACCGACCAACTAATAGCCTCTCTTTCTGCCTTGTTAGTACCTGTCATCAACAGTAGTAGCATAGTAATTATGAGTTGGGCTGCTAACCACAAGGTCAGCAGTTCAAACTCACCAGTTACTCCGAGTGCACAAACTGAGGCCTTCTGCTTCTGGGCAGTTTCAGCTGTAGAATTCCACAGGAACAGCTGTACTCTGTTCGTTGGGTCTGTATGAGTCAGGATTGACTCAGTGGCAATTCATTTGGTTTATTTTGGGTACAATAAACTTTATTTTCTTGATTAACACAATATGGGCTGATTCTTTTGTATACATCTAGGAACAGGTATATACCTATACTTTTAAAACACTAATAAACAATCAAAATACACACTGGCAGGGGGTGAACCACACCTATATCAATATTCCTCCTGGCTCATGCAAACAGTTAATACTCTTGGCTACTAACAGAAAGTTGGAAGGTGTAGTCCACCCGGGTGCCTTGGCAAAAAGGCCAGGCAATCTGTTAAAAAAATTAACCCCACATGTGCTTATCAGCCAGGTGGGCACAATAAACTTCAACTATCTCAGGTGCCAACCACCATGTCAATGGCTTCAAACCAACCTATTATTCTGGGATAGGAAGCTGAGCTGCCTGCCCTGTGAAGATTTCCAAACTCAGAAACCCTAAGGGGGCAATTTTACTCTGCCCTGTAGCATTGTTACGCGTTGAAATGGATGCAGTGGAAGCGGATTTGGTTATCTGAGTTTGAACCAAAAGTGAGAGAGTTGGAGTTGGAGATGGTTTTGTACTCTGGGCATCCGTGGGTCGTGCTGTAGAAGGTAGGTAAAGATAGTGAGAGATCTATGGTAGGTCAGACTATATGGAGAGAAGAGAGCATGATAAAGTTGGGTAAGGAAGATGGTTTCTTTCTCGATGTGTCCCATGTTGTAAGTGGAGAATATTTCTTTGATTTCATACAGGTTATATGGATTTGTATATGACGGTGAGGTCTTCCCAGGTTGAGGGAAGACTCTAAGTGGCTAGGCCAATATTGACATTCAGAATCTGAAGCTTGAGTATCAGTTCTAGATGTTTAGTAACTTTGGGTCATACCTTTTCAGAAGCGGAAGAACTGAAAATCACGAATGTTATGTAATCCTACAAGCGGTATGATTGTGCCCATATTCGACTGTTCAAAGGCAGATGAGATAATAAGAGATCAGTAACAACAGCCACATCAAGTAAGAGTTTTGAGATGTGGATGAAGGCAAGCTTATAGGCGAAAGAGCTCATAAAAAGAGCGATTGATCACTGTATGTGAATTTGAATGTGAGACAAAATCCACAAGGTTTATGGAGGTTGCCAAATAACTATAGGATTCTATTTGCTCAAAGTACCAGTTTGTTGTGGGGGGAGACAGGGTCTTGAGGGACAAGAATGAGCACTGGATTCCCTATCAATTAGCACAAGTTAGCCTGGGAGCGAAGTGGTATGCGTGTCTCATAGCCAGGATAAAACAGTGTTTCATTGAAAAAGTTCTCACTCTCAACTCTTGGGGATCCCGATTTTGAAATTGGTTTCAATTAAATATATTTTTTCCTTCTAAGAAAACAGCATACACCTGTAATCTCTCTAACTCTTGGCAGATCTGCGATGCTGTAGCACTCCACCGCTTCCCAGTGGCTGCAATTACACACATCAAGTTTCAGGATGGACAGGGTAAGATTCGGGAGGTAAAAGGCTACCACTTACGGTCCCCATTTTGCTCTCATGTGTCGCAGCCCTTTATTGTGGGGGGTTATTTAGAGAAACAGTCACTGGCTACTAGAACCACCTGTTAGTGAACAACAGCAAAATATGAGGCTATTTTAAAATGGCATGGGGCATTTCAAGTGCAGGGCTGAGGAGTGCCAACTATTTTTTCCCTTCAGCCTTTCCTTGTTACAGAAGAATGCATTTGTTATCAAAGCCAGTTTGGCTAATGTGCTTTCACCTCATCCGTATCTCGAAATCAAAGCTGCCTCGAAAGTTATTTGAGGATATGTTCTCCCTTGGAGTTCTTCTTGCTCCCTCCAGTCCTACTAATAGGGATTTCATGTGTACGTCACGGGGACAATATGCTCTTTATCCATATTGTCAATTCAACTAACATGCCCTACTCGGAACATGGTAAATGTTGGGAAAGCAAAAACGGTCTCACTGGACAGATTTAGTAAAATTCTTCACCTTTGTGCTTTCTTGCACGGCTCCATTGCTTTTCCCAGCCGGGAGGGGAATCTCAGTACTCCTCCCTTTCCCCCAGCCAGATAGTTTCCCAAATCAGCTAAATATAACTCCATTTATTGTCATGCTAAAACGTTCTATTTAGCTGTGTTTAACTGGATATCATGATTCCATGGGCTGACCTTTCGCTCCTGGGAAGTCGTTTTAAATTCAATCCCCGGCCAAGGAAAATCCTTCCAATTCGTTGGCTGTGAAAGGTCACAAGTGAAATGTGTTTTGATGGTATCTGCCTATGGTTTAATTCTCAGTAAACTTGAGCACTAACTGGGCCTCAATTGTCCTTTGTTTTGGGAATCTGTGTTCCAAGAAGCCTGGGAGAGCTGAGTGGGAGACATGGGGCTGAGTTGCGGCCATCAGCCAAGGGCACACAAAGGTGCCAGCTGAAAGGTGAGGTATATGGTGCTAAGTTAGGTCACAGGTACCGCCTTACCGAGCTGATGGGGGACTCAGACTAAAATATATAGTTTCTTTCCCGGTTTCATTTGATCTCTTTAAGAGGGATATTTCCCACTTTGCAGGAGGCAGAAAGGGCTTAGGTGAGGCAAGGAAAGGAACTACAAGTGTGTGAACCAGTCTCGAGGAAATTGGAGTATCCTGAAAATTTAGCCATTTCAGCACCCAGAGTAGAAACTCAGTTTTCCATGTTTGAATATTTCCCTTGCAGGACTACTTTCTCTACTTACTGTAGTAGTGTGGCAGTCTGCTCTGGCTCCTCTTCCTCCTCCCGTTGGCTTTGAGTGGAATTAAAATATTTCTGTTGAATTTTATCAAAGAAGCACCCTTCTCTTAAAAAAAATTGGTGTTTTAACCAAATAAAATTAACAGGTTTGCCATAAAGCTTTGAAGCGTTCAGAGAATGGAATATTGGATTGAGTATTCTGGATTTTTTTTTCTCTTCAGTTTTGCGTTTCAACTTCTTCATGACTCTATTCCATAATGTTTCAATCAGGAAGAATAATACGTGGGTCATTTCTAACTGAGAAAGAACCTGAGAGAACTCTCGATCCCCACCACCTCAATCTTCTATGTCACACGCCTTATTCCTGAATCCAGCAATTATTTGATGTTTCCTATATAATTTTATACTGCTTCTTCTTCTTAGGATGTTTTCATTTTCTCACCAAAGTTCTACTCATGCATAAAAACTTTCAAATGCTTCTCTACATGTGTCGAAGGTCAACATGACTTCCATAACTTCTTGTGTATGCATCTAATATATATTTGTAAGTTGTAGAACATGTACCTGTATACTCAAGTATAAGCCGAGTTTTCCAGAACATTTTTAATACTGTTTTTGTGTTAAAATTAGGTGCCTTGGTGGATATTTGGGTCGACTTATACTCAAGTATGTGTCTTTCCTTATGCAACTCAGTTCCACTGGGGCAGAAGCGAGGCCTTCCTTATTTTTTATACCCCAGTACTTAGCTGAGAATATACCGTGGACTGCTGGAAAAATGAACAAAGTTGTTTGGGAAGTAGTTTAGATAGATTGCACCTGAGGGTCAAGATTGGCAAGACTTCATCTCACTTATTTTGGGCTTGTTATCAGGAGGGACCAGTGCCTGCAAAAGGACATCGTGCTTGCTAAAGTAAAGAGTCCTTGAAAAAGCCAAAGACCCGCCATGAGATGGATTGCCACAGTGGCTGCAACAGTGGGCTCATAAGCACCACAATTCAAATGCATTCCATTCTTCTCCAGTATACCTTATTCCATATGCAACTTAGAAAATGCCATGGCTTGGGCCAAGTGCACCTGAGTCCTCAAAGTAATATCCTTGTTTTTCAAGTCTTGTGCAGCAGATTTACCCAATGAAATGCGTTATTTGATCTCTCGACTGCTACATCCAGATGCATTGATTGTAGAACCAAAGAAGACTAAATCCTTAACAGCTTCAGTCTTCTCTCCATTGATCACAATATTGCTTATTGGTCTAGTTGTGAGGATTTGGGTGTTTTCCTTACATCGAGTTGTAATCCATACTGAAGGTGACAATCAACAAGTGCTTTATCAACAAGTGCTTCACTTTCAGCAAGCACAGTTGTGTTATCTGCACGTCTCAGGTTGTTAATAAGCCTTTCTCCAAACCTGATGCCTCATTTTTCTTCATAGATCTAGATTCAATGATTATTGCTGAGCAGCATACAGATTGAATGAGTATGGTGAGATGATACAATCCAGTGCTATACCTTTCCTGAACTGAAACCATGTATTGACTCATTCTGTTTGCACAACTGCCTCTTAATTCATGTACAAGTTTTGGATGAGCACAATGAAGTGTTCTGGAATTCCCATTGTTCTTAAGGCTAGTCACAGTTTATTATGATCCACAGAATGTCAAATGCCTTTACAGAGTCAATGAAACTCAGGTAAATATCTTTCTGGTACTCTTGCTTTTAGCCAAGGTCCATCCGATATAAACAATGACATCTTTTGTTCCAAGTTTTCTTCTGAATCTTGCCTGAATTTCTGGTAGCCTCCTGTCAATATACTGCTGCAACGAGTGCTGTATGATCTCCCGAAAAATTTTACTTGCATGTGATATCAATGATATTGTTCCATAACTTGAGCACTCTGTTGGGTCACCGTTCTTTGAAATGGGTATAAATACGCATCTCTTCTAGTCAGTTGACCAGGTATCTATCTTCCAAATGTCCTGGCCTAGATGAATGAGTGCTTCATTAGCTTGTTGAACCAGCTCAATTGTTTTTGGCTAATGCTGTCAGTGCAAGTTGAACTTCTTCTTTCAGCATCATTGGTTCTTGTTTATATGCTACCTCCTGAAGTGGTAGAATGTGGGCTAGTTCTTTTTGACACAGTGCTGTGTGTGTTCTTTCTATTTTCTTTTGATGTGATCTTGTCCATAAAATATTTCAATATCATAACTCAAGGATTGGAGGCTTTTCTTAATTTCTTTCCATTTAAAATATGCTGAATGTGTTCTTCCTTTTTTGTTTTCAACACTAGGTCTTGCACATTTCATTATAATGTTTTACTTTGTCTTCTGGACCTGCCCTTGGACCATTTTCTGTTCAACTCGTTGACTTCATCACTTTTTCCATTTGCCTCAGCTACTCTACAGTTAAGGGAAAGTCTCCAGGTCTCTTCTAAGACCCAAGCTGATATTTTCTTTCTTCCCTGTCTTTTTAACAACCATTTGCTTTCTTTATGAATTGTGTTCTTGATGTCCAATAGCTCATCAAGTCTCTGTCATTGGTGTCCAGTGCATCAAATCTGTTCTTGAAATCCAAGTAGGTATATTCAAGGTTGTATTTTAGCTCAAGTGTTTCCATTTTTTCAACTTGAACCTGAACTTACATATGAGCAATTGATAGCCTCTTCCACAGTTGGACTCTGGATTCATTTTCACTGCTTAGATTGAGTTTCTCCAGTGTCTTTCCCACATATGTAGTCAGTTTGACTTCTGTGTATTCCATCTGGAGAAGTCCACATGTATTGCATTGTTGCAAAGTGGTATTTGCCAGGAAGAAGTCACTGGTCTTGCAAAATTCTGTCATGCAAACTCCAGCTTTGTGTCTGTCACTTTATTAGTCTGGGTACTTTAGAGAAACAGATCCACTGAAACTCATGTATAAGAGAGAGTTTTATATAAAGGTTAAGGGTGCATCAAGAAAACATCCCAGCCCAGTGCTGCCCAAACCCACAAGTCCAACATTAACCCACTATCTCATATGTCCAATGCCAATCCACAAAGTCCTCCTCCATCTCACAAAACACACTCAATGATGCTGACTGCAGGAGGAAAGCCGAGTCAGTGAGTGTTTAAGCATCTCAGCATTGGCAGGGGTCTCCACACAGCTGCTCCAGCACCCAGGGCTGCATCGGGGTAGGTCCATGTGGCTGCTCCTTGGGGATGTCTTGCAGGAAGTCAGCCTTGCCACCCGAAGCAGGGAACTGGCTAAGGCAGCTGCACCCTGGTCCGACCGTCACAAAGCAAGAGATGGGAGAACTAGAAAGGCGGGGCTCACTGAGCCATTTATCCCTCTGCCTTTCAATTAACCCCACATGTGTTTATTGGCCAGGTTGGCACAATAAACTATCTCAGTCATCAAGACCATATTTTCCAACTACTTTTCTTCCTTTGTTTCCAACTTTTGAATCCCAATCACTAATAGCTATCAATGCATCTCAATTGCATGCTTGATCAATTTCATACTGAAGACATGGGTAGAATTCCGTAATTTTTGCAACACTAGCTGTAGTGGTTGGTGTGTCTTTCTCCCGCAGAGTGGCTGGTGGTTTCAAACAGCTGACCATGAGGATTGCATCCTAGTGTGTCACCACTTTGCCACAAGGATTCACATTTCACCCAGTGGCAGCCTACAAATAGGACTCACCATAACATTCTTAGTATGTTAACATTGTCAATATGTATGGCCCAGCCTCTAGTTGCATCTTCAGTTGCCAAAGAGTTTTTGAGTCTGAACTTGGCTTGTGATTCTCTTGAGATACCATGGTAGACCTCTGGCTGCCTGTTAAGACCAATCACTTCTGTCAGGTTAGGTGAAGACCCTAGCTAGCCCTGGGCTCAAGTGGTGGTGGGAGTGTCTCTGTCTTGACATAGCTGAATTTTGTCCTACATGTATTGAAACTTCAATGTGCTTTGCTTGTGAGAGGGAAGCGTGACAGTGGACATCTACCAATGCAGGTATCATGCTGCTGAGTGATTTAAAATGTATTGTTAGCTCTCCAAGGGCTGGAACCATATTTTAATCATTAATCATCTATGTAGTTTTGAACTTGGAACCATATTTGATATGCATTCCACATACAATTAGTATTTATTGAATAAATAAATGAATGTATACAGGTTACATAAAGGCCATAGTATATTTTAATATTGCTGATCCATCAGTTATTCATTTGACAATCTGTTTTTTTTAATGTCCAAAGCACTATAATAGATAGGATGAAAATCTGGCATATCCCTGATGAATCTGATGTTATTAATAATCACAACTATTAATAAATGTAGGAGGAATAGTGTTTTATTTTTATAAAAACATTTATATTAAAGGATTTCATACTAAAAAGATTTTATTTCATAAAAGAGATTTACAGCTAGTTTATAAAAATGATTTACAGCTTTTGAAACCCAAAGGGACAGTCCTATACTGCCCTGTACGGTTGCTTTGGGTTGGCATGGCCTGGATGGCAGTGAATTTGAATTACTAATCAATACAACCACCACCACAACAGCCCAACCCCCGCTATCAAACACCTTGACGATTCATAGGGATCTGACTGGACAGAGTAGAACTGCCCTGTACGGTTTCCAAAACGGTAATCTTTAAGAAATCAGCTTGCCACATCTTTCTCCCGCAGAGATACTGGTGGGCTGCGACCATAAACTTGTCGGTTAGCTGCCAAGCACTTAACTCCTGTGTCACCGGTGCGCTGCAGTATTGTATCCTAAGTCGGAGACAAGCAGTGTGCTCACCGCTTCATGAGCAGTCGTTTCATTCTCATTTCAACATGGGAAGCATGCTTTATTGTTATTATCATTACTTCCACTAAAAACAGACGAGAGAACAAACACAAAACAACCATATTCTCAGAGCAGCTAAGTAAATGAAAACAAGTTGGGGATATAATGTTTACACAGTAAAATTGAGGCTGCTCAAGAGCCATCTGGAATGTCTAAAATATCACATGGCAACACATTTGCAGCTCTCTGATTCCATTCAAAGAGGTTTGGAGTGTTAAATGGGTACAGCTGGGAAAGCAGAACTTACCTGGTGACCTTCATGCCACCTTCATTTTAGCACCAAGGAGCTGGACTCCTTCATGTGTTCACTCAACAAACATAATGGCCCACCTGCTGTGTGCCAGGACCTGCCCTCACTGTCAGGGTGAGGGTGAGGGCAGCGAGGGAGGGAGAGCTAGGGATGGAAGTAAAATATTACAATTTGTGGTAAATAGAGGCGTGATAATATTTCAAAGAAACTGTATAATCATTTTGCCATTAAGACATTTATAGGAGGTGTTTGTGGTTACCCTTTGCTGGGCTTTACAGGTACTTCCATTCCTACCTTACTCAGGTTTGTTTGTTTGTTTTAAATAATAAGTAGCTGTTGCACTTACATTAAATGTTATTTTTAAAAAATATCTACTCAGATGATTTTATACATCTGTGGAGAGTATCCCCCCTTTTTACTGATGTGGGTACTTACATTTTGTATATGGCAATATTGCCTAATATTAAAGAAACCTTGCATTTCTGGGACAAACTATGCTTTTACAGACATTTTAAGTTTTTCATGTTTTTGTAATCTTTAGTCATTCTTGCTAAGTTTCATGCTTGGAGAAATATATTTATTCTAATTTTTAAACATATTATCATAGTTATTCATATTACTATCTAATTATCTTTAAAATTTGTATAGCATCTATGTTTATGACCTCCCTATTCTTATTGTTTAGCTATTCATCCTCTTTGTTAAAATTTAATATTATAAGTAAGTTTTCCATTTTATTAGCCTTTTTGAATTATCCTACTTTTATTTTATACTATTGCACACTTTTTCCATTTGATATAGTTTTACCTTAGTTGTATTCCATTTATTTTAGAGTTCAGTCTGCCATTATTTTCCTAATTTTATAACAAATATGTTTAATCCCCTAACTCTAAAGAGTTCTTTATTTTCAATCCTGTAAGCATTCTCCATGTAATGCTTTAGCTATATTGCTCAACTTTGGAAATGCTTTTTCATACGTGTAGTTTTGAAGTATTATATTATTTAATTTCCATCATCATTTATGTTTAAACCAAAACCAATGGTTATTTATTTATTGTGGCAAGTATGTAAACATAAAAACATTTAGCCTTTTCCACAATTTAAAAAACACGTACAGTTTAGTAACATTTAGTTGTGAACAACAGTGATGCCCAGTTGTGATGCCCAGTTGTGATGTCCAGTTGTGATGCCCAGTTGTGATGCCCAGTTGTGATGCCCAGTTGTGATGTCCAGTTGTGATGCCCAGTTGTGATGTCCAGTTGTGATGCCCAGTTGTGATGCCCAGTTGTGATGTCCAGTGACCGTCACCATTCTTTGTTTTCCAAATGTTTCCGCTGCTCGTGAGCTCAGCGCTCCCGAGCTCGGCACCCCCCAAGCAGTAACTGTCTCCCCCCTTTATCTTCCAACCTGGTAACTGCGAACAGCCTTTGTTCTCTAGCCACTTACTTCAAAGTGGGATTCTAGCAATGCTTACCCGTCTGTGATAGACGTATTCCACTCAGCATAGCTTTTTCAAGGTTCATTCTGTAAGCATGCTCTAGGACTCCGTTCCTCTTTCTGCCTGAGTAATATTCCATTCCATGTATGTATGTGCCACGTTTGGCTGATCCACTCATCTGTTGATGAGCATCTAGTTTGTTTCTGCCGTTTACCTATTGCGAATAGTGCTGCAGCAGACATGGGTCACGTCTGCCTGGGTTCCTGCAGTCAACTCCTTTGAGCTCATGCCTGGCAGTGGAACTGCTGGGTTGGATGGGAGCTCTGTGTTTTATTTGCTGAGGGTAGCCAGACTGCTTTGATTAGTGGATGCACCATTTTATGATCCCACCACTGATGGATGAGGGTTCTTTTACACATGGCATTTATTTTCCCCCATGAATGACTTAAAATATATTTTAATTTTTCCAATAAAATCGAATTTTATTTTCTTGTTTTAAAAAAGTAATCTTTACAACATGGTAGATGGAGGAAGCGGCCTATAGCGTGCCTCAGCAAGGCACTCAGATTTGATTTACAGCCTAATACATAGGTCGTATTTATAAAGAGCCCATTTTTGTTTGACGAGTAGTTAGAAGCAGTGTTCTATAATACATTCTCTACCTCGGGGCTTGTTATTTGTGTTGTTCAAGTCGGTATCCCCTTGCTGTTCTCGGTTTGCTGGATCCATCAATTACTGAGGAGAAGTGTGGGCAAGTGTGTGAACATATCAATTTCTCTTAACAAATATCTCAATTTTGTATTCATATGTTTGAAGTGGTAGCACATGCCTAAGAGTTTTAAGTGATTAATATGCTCCTTGTGGAAGGAAGCTTTTATTATTGCGAAGTGACCATTCTTATTTGCACAACAAATGCTTCCGATAAAAGCTTTTGCCCTTACAGTAGCCATACCTGCTTGCTTTTAGCTAGTGTTTTCTTAGAAGGAAGAAATGCCAAGTGGTTAACAGTGGTGAACTGGGCAATGGGGTCAAACACTTTGCTGTTTCCGTTTTGCGCCTCCGTATTTCCCAGATGTTTGTTGGTAAATGTGTACTTTTATTACAACTCAGAAAATCGACATTTTAAAGGGATTCCATTTTAAAACCAATAAGAAACTATATATATGTGTGTGTGTATACATATATTTTCTGTTCCTTTTCTGATCAGATTTAGTGTTTAATGCCAACGCCTCCAACAGTTAAGCCCGCAGACAGGATGGCACCCTTTCCTGCTGAAACTGCCGCACGAGATGATGAAAGCAACGGGGTTGCCAGGGTGTCAGGACAAGGTTTTCACGGATGGAGTTTTCAGGAGTACATTGCCAGTCTTGTGAGGAACATCTGGGTAGGTTGGAAAAGCCCCCATTGTGAGTGTCTCACCGTTGGGACCACTCAGGGATTATAGAACAGGTAAGAAAGGAGTCAAATGAACTAAACCCAACTCCTGCCAACAAGTGGAGGCCTAGCAACCACTTAGAGGACAGGGTCTATGTGAGTCTGGGTACATTAGAGAAACAAACCCACAGAAACTCATATGCATAAGACAGAGTTTTATATAAAGGGTAAGTGCACATCAAGAAAACATCCCAACCCATTGCTTTCCAAGCCCACAAGTCCAACATAAGCCCATGTGTCCGACACCAATCCACAAAGTCCTCCTCCATCTCACAAAACAGACACAATGATGCAGACTGCAAGAGGAAAGCTGAGTCAGTGAGCATGTAAGCATCCCAGTGCTGGCAGGGGTCTCTACGTGGCTGCTCCAGCAGCAGGGCTTCATCGGGGTAGGTCCATGAGGCTTCTCCTTGGGGATGTCTTGCAGGAAGTGAGCCTTGCCAGCTGAAGCAGGAAACTAGCTAAGGCAACTGCACCCTGGTCTGACCATCAGCAATCAAGAGACCCAAGACCTTGAAAGGCGAGGCTTACAAAGCCATTTATCTCTCTGCCCTTCAATTAACCCCATATGTGTTTATCAGCCAGGTTGGCACAATAAACTTTAACTATCTCAGGGTAGAACCGCCCCATGTGAGTTTCTCAGACTACACCTCGTTACCAGAGTAAAAAGTGAGAGATTATATTTTGCCATGTTCAGGGCTGATGAAACTTGAAGTCTTCCTGAGATCAATCTCGTTAACTTTTTTCCCCTATGACTCATAATACCCACTATGGGCTCTGAGGGCTGGAGGACAGGGACTTATCCCTTTATGGTTAGGGACATAAAGCCAGAGAGGCCTGCTAGATAGGAGGAAGGGATGTTGGAAGTGAGATGTAGCCCTAGAGCATTGGTGGAGTTTGAGGTTTCAGCACTGGGCTTTTGGGCTGGGTTAAGGACCTTTGGGACACAGTGTGAAGACAGGTGTGCTGGAGATGGTTTCAGTTCAAGGCAGAGTTTGCTGCGCGTGGAAGCAGCTTCACATACTCCAATGCTCTATCACAACCCCCGTAAGAGATGCGCTGTTAGCCCTTGTGGCCAATTGTAAGGATTGGCTGACTCCACCCATCCCAACCCTTTCTAGAGGTGCATTGTGATTTGTGGAGCCCACCGGACTGAAAATGACATTCCTCACTCCCCTTGCAGTGAGATTGTTGGATGTGATTTGGGTTTTATCAGGTGTATTTGCTTGATTCCTGAATTGGTAACATAGTTAAATAGAGGTTAAACATGAGGCATCTAGGGCTGTGATCCACAAGGTCAGCAGTTACAAACCACCAGCCCTCCTGCGGGAGAAAGAAGGAGTTCTCTATTCACAAAAAGAGTGAGTGTCCGAAACCCAGTCAGGCAGTAGGGTTGGCATGAGTCGGAATCGACTCGGTGGCAGTGAGCTTTATTTGTATTTTTGGTTTATAAGTTCAAAACCTGCCAGATGTTGTTGTTGGGTGCTATCAAGTAAGTTTCAATCTACAGTGAACTTATTCTCAACAGAAGGAAGCAATGCCCGGGTCCTGAGCCATCTTTACAATTGTTTTTATGCTTGAGCTCATTGTCCCGGCTAGTGTCCCTCCATCTCATTGAGGGCCATCTTCTTTTTGGCTGCCTCCACTTGACGAAGCATGCTGTGCTTCTCCAGGGACTGGTCTCTCCTGTCAACCTGGCCGAAGCCCTTAGGAGGAAGACTTGACATCCTAGTCTCCAAATAGCACGCTGGCTGTCCTTCCAAGATAAACTTGTCTGCCCTTTCGAAGCCCATGGAACTTTTAGTCTTCTCCAGCACCATAATTCAAATGTTCCGATTCTTCTTGGTTTTTCTTTATTCAATGTCCAACTTTCACATGCATAAGAGGCCATTGAAAATAGCATGGCTTTGGCCAGGGCCACCTGAGTCCTCCTAATAACAGCTTTGCATTTTGGCCCTTAGAAGAGGTCTTGTCCAGGAGATCTACCCAGTGTAATGTATCCTTTGATCTCTTGACTGCTGCGTCCATGAGCATAGATCATTGATCCAAGCAAGATGAAATCCTCGACTTGGGCTATTTCTCCATTTATCATGATGGTACCTATATTTGGCCTTTATTTATAAAATGAAAGCTTTTCCCTTTTCAAGACCATTAAAATTGGGAATGTAAGAGTTTCTCCATCCTTCTCTATTTATCCAGCAAATATATCTAAAGTAAGTTCATACAAAAATAAGAAGGAAAACCCCACACTTTCCATTTTAGCAGAGGATCCAACACATCGTATAGCTTTCATGTATTTTTTAAATCAGTAAACAAGTGGCTCTCTGGGACTTAAGTGTACCTGCAAGAAACCAATTCAGCATCTTAGAAGCAATATGGTAACTTGAGCAACACGGCTCAAGATGTAGAAAGAGGAGAAACAGGATCCATACAACACCTTTGTCTCTGAGTGCTGTTGAGGGGCCGAGCTGTGCGCATGGGCACTGATTACAGAGCAAAGGCTCTGGCAGGAAGGAGGTGGACAATGAAAGACTGAGAAAGCAAGAGGAGAAGAAAAAGGGAAGTGGGAGAGAAGTCAGGCGAATGGAGCAAGGAAAGGATGAAAGGAGAAGAATGGAATTAGAATAGCAAGGATGTCTTCCAACTCTGCGTGCTTCTCATAGGGGTATTCCGTTCTACTCACACCTATATCATCTGTCATTGTCATAACCCAACCAGTAAGGCCAAGAACATCAGAAATGTCCATTGTAAAGATGGGCAGACTGAGGCTCAGAAAATGTAATAAGCAACTTCTAGACTGTGAAGAGGGAAAGCCAGGATTTGCTTTTAGGCACGTTGAGCTCCAAACTTGTAACAGGTTTATCTGATGTGGGAGGAGCACAGTGCACAGCCCGATGTCCTACACACCCAACAGGGACTGTGGATGATCAATTGATAGCCTCTCCCTCAAGACGGCCTTGCTAGATTTCAACCCTTCAGGAACATTTATCTACAAATTCACACACACACTGAAAGGAAATAATTATTTCATTTCTATGTATACTTTGCCCAAAGGCTTCTGGAATAAATACTTAGCAGAAAAGATAAATAATGACTGATAAATGGGGCAACATTCTCCAGTACTGCAATTCCAAAAGTAAAGCAAAACCTTTGACTCCAGCCTCATATAGTGAGTGAACAAAACCACGTCGACCAAAAAAAGCAACAGGACTATAACAAACCAAAGTTGAGGAGACATCTAAATAATTTTTGAATGCCCGTTCCCCAATGGGTTGAGGTCAGGCATATGGTTCTATTCTCCAAACCCTAAACAAAGGACTTGGGATATTTTATGCCCTGATCATTATTGTTGGTTAAATTAAAGCACAATCAAAAAAGTGTAGCGGAATATTAACTGACACTAATTGAAAACACAGCAAGCGTTGTGACTATGGAAAATGGAGTGAGAACACTCAGAGGCACGTCCGACTCCAATTTACTCTTTTCAAGTTGGGCAGTAGCGCTTTTTCGAGAAATGGCCACGATCCCTAGAGTCTATCCTTAAGTGCTTCACGGAGAAATGTCTGACCTGGGAAAAAGGAAAAGGAATTCACTCTCAGCTATCAGCAGGTTCTGAACAATTATTATCAATTAAAAATGATCAATTCGATTGCATGTGAGCATAAAAGACATGAAAAAAAATATAGCAACCCTTAAAGCCTATCAGCCATGGTGTTATTTTCATCTTGCTTCCCTCACTCCCAAACCTGGCATTTAGATGATGCTCACCAACAATTGCTGAGTGGGTGATTGGTGGATGAAGGTCTTGTTTAACTCTACGGAAATAGACGGAAGAGCTCTCTTTCTTAGACAGCTGACTTCCTTTCTCATTAAACATGGATCTGGCCAGCTGGGAGGGTGGGTGGGTATATGAAGCCATTCTACTCTGCGTTGTGGGGTTACTCTGAGCCGGAATTGTTTGGCAGCAGTGGAAATGTGTTGAATTAATGAATACTTGCTTAATATGGAGTTGGGAGGAGAGGATGAGTTGAGCACTGGAGGCAGAGTAGAGGACTCAGAACTTGACAGTGGCTCTATTTATTGCTATGTTCTCAGTTCTTAGATAACAAGCATATCCATTGCTGTTCACTCAATGACAACTGGTAGCAGACCCTATAGAAGAGCACTATAGGGTATGTGTGGCTGTCAATCTGTAAGGAAACAGATTGCCACATCTTTCTCCCCTGAAATGCCTTGCTTTAAAGTGAATAGCTGAGTCTCTAAGCACTGCACACCCAGAGCCCCTTGGGCATCCAATTACTTCCTAGCAAATCCATGGATTCCTTCCCAACTCAATATAGTCTGTGTTGTAGGGTTAGCCAGGACTCTCTTTAAATAGCATGGCAGATGTTTAAGAGCATCCATTTCAACAGCTTACTGAAAGATGGTTTAGAATCACTCCCGGCACGTGGTAGACATGTCAGGAATCTTCACGGTACAGGAGAATCGGTATTAGATTTCTGGGTTTTATCTCCATTACCTATTTACACCATTGATTTTTTTCATAGAAGAGGCTTTACTTTACTAATTTTTCCTCAAGAAAAGACATCATATATTATCAGAGGCCAATGGCACAGAGAGTGCTCATCGGCCCCCATGTTTAAGTAGCCGTGAGAGAATTGTTCTTATGTAGTATGCTCCTAGAATGTGTTCTTCATCTGCTCTTGACCACATAATGGAGGGACACACGGGCAAGAATAAGCTGGATGCAGCGTAGCAGGAGTAATTTGTACGGGGTAGAAAACATTGTCATCAATATTCAAGAGTTACCCTGTACGGCATCTGACTTTTCTTCATAAAGCATCTGTGTGTGGTATTTCATGTGTGTGGGTGGCATTTTTTTTGCTTTTTCAGACAAGTATGTATATGTTATTTGTTGTCTTCTCCTTTTGTTATACTCTTAATCATCAATTTAAAGCGGGGGGTGGGGAAAGGGCGATTGAAACAACATTTATTTTCATTTAGACAAGTACCAGATTTTCTGAATCCATTTTGAATTTGCTTCCAGTGATGGAAAGTTGGTGAAATTTTTCATAGAACCACAAATTTGAAAAATTGTCACAAAGTTTATTGTTTCTCTATTGTCTCAGGATCATACATGCGAGCCAAAATCATGTACGTTTGAACACATCTCTTTGGAATTGAATTCCCAGACTACGGTGCAAAGACTCGGCCAACAGTTTTCACATAGTAGGGCAATGTTCGGTGGACCCTTGCATTTTGTTCTACCCCCAAACTACCTGAATGTGGCCTTTCTACATCACTCGGCGGAGCTCTCTTGGGTGCTAGTGCATACAGTGGGGCATCCTTTAGCAATTCCAATGAGGAGAGAAGTCAGAAGAGAGCAGCAATAAAGCTGAGGGGGGACACGGTCTATGAAAGCAAAACGTACAGTAGAAGTTCAGACAGGGAAAAAGTTGACTATACAAGTTAAAGCCGGCCCCAGGCAGCGATAACATACTGGAGTGGCATTTATTTGGCTGAGAACCCAAGGTCTTGCTGAACTTGCTAGTGAAGCAGAGTGATCTTTATGGACGAATGGATTACCATAGCAGTTTGCAGTAGTGTGCTTTGATCTTTCTGTTATTTTGAGTGAGCTTGTGAGTGCTCCGAGAACTCCATTTTCAAGCTTCTGCCTTGACTTTGAAATGGAATGAGCATTCTCCTGCATAGCCCTAAAGAGCCCCCCCCCCGCCCATCTCCCCCCCCCCCCCAGCGGGTTTACAGGATGTCTTCACCTGGAGTAGCACAAGTGGTGAGGATATTATATGAGATTTGGTCTTGTGATGTCACTGAGCTGAAAGCAAATTGAGTAGAAAATGTGCCCGCTCCAGGGGCTCAAATAGAAAGTCAATGTTTAGAAATTAATGACGGCAACATAGGTGCAAATGTGCTTGATACACTTGATGCATGGGTTGTTATAAGAGCTCTAAGAACCCCCAATAAAATGATCTTACAATAAAAAGAAAGAAAATGTACACTCTGAGAAGTGTCTTGTTCACCGTCACATGGTCAGGTGACCTGCTTCAGCTCCCACATTGGTAGCTATTATTTGAGAGCTAATTGAGCAGGCCAAGATCAAGGACACTCAAAGTACAAGATGATTATTTAATTGCAATGCTTTTTATGAGACATGTTGGTGCCAGGAGTACAGAAGAGGTTGAATTCTTTAAAAGGACTAGTTTTCTTTTCTAGTTGGGAATCATATTAATGGGCATTATGTAATTTAAAACCTAAGAGCCTGATTTTTATTCTCAAAGTCTTGAGATAAGAGGAATCATTCACAGAGAACGATATTTCTGTTTAGAACAGAGAGGACTTTGGGTGGGTTGAAATGTCCTTTTAAAATGTCAACTTAAAATGTTGATGGCACCTGGAATGTTTTCCCTTCCAAAGTACATGTACTTTCCTTGCACACCCTCTGAGTCCCAAGCAAAGTTTGGTCTGGGTGTGGTAAACATGTCAGACCAGACCAGCAGAGATGCTGAGTCATCCATCCACTACAGCTCCGGTTGGCAGGAGTCTGAATGAGGAGGCAGAGTCTCTGTTTTTGCCTGTCCCCTCCTGTTCCAGTGCCTTTCTCCACCTGCCGGCACCAGCTTGGACAGACTTGAAGCGAGGAATAGAGAAGGGAGCGAGAAGACCGGGCCTAGCCAGGAAGTCCTTGGAAGTCTCTTCCTCTTTCAATCTGCCCTTTTCCCCTTTCTACATGCCAGCACAACTAACTCTCTTTCATTATAAAAAGGAAAGAACCGATTTCTATCTTATCTTTTCCCGGAACTGTGCCTTCCCTCTCTTTTCCTCATTACAGGTTGGCTACATAACAGTTGATTCTTAAACTCTTATACCCAGAACCTCCTGGTTTTGACTCTGTATTTCTTCTGAAATTGCTCTCACTGAACTCCTGAACAAAATCATTAAAGTCCAGTGGGCGCATTTATATTAAAGTTCTTATGTTTAGCAATATATTTGTGTATGACACTGTTCATTTCTATTTTATTCTTTTTTAAAAATCTTTTTTAAAATTTTAATATATATTTTTTATTTTATTGGGGGCTCTTACAGCTCTTATAACAATCCATACATCAATTGTATCAAGCATATTTGTACATATGTTGCCATCATTATTTCTTAAACATTTGCTTTCTATTTGAGCCATTGGTATTAGCTCCTCTTTTTTCCCTCCTGTGCCCCTCCCACCCTCATGACCTCTTGAAAAATTATAAATTATTATTATTTTCATATCTTACGCAGACAACTGTCCCTCTTCCCTGACAGTTTCATTTAGTGTCCCCTTGAGGGGTGGGGGTCACGGTTATGTGTTCACCATTACAATTGCTTCCCCTTCCTCCCCTTCCCTCCCCATCTAATGGTTTTTAAAAATATCATTTTATTGAGGGCTCATACAACTCTTACCACAATCCATACATCCACCATTGTGTCCAGCACATTTGTACATTTGCTGCCATCATCATTCTCAAAATATTTTCTTTCTACTTGAGCCCTTGTTATCAGCTTATTTTCCCCTTCCACCCCCCTCCTCCCCTCCCTCTGAAACCCTTGATAATGTATAAATTATTATTTTTTTCATTTCTTACACTAACCAATATCTCCCTTCACCCACTTTTCTGTTGTTCATCCTCCAGAGAGGAGGCTATATGTACATCATTATGATCAGTTCTCCTTTTCCCCCCCAACCTTTCCCTTACCCTTGGTGTCTCTACTCTCATTATTGGTCTTGAGGGGTTTATCTGTCCTGGATTCCCTGTTCCATTTTATTCTTGAAATGCCACAATTTCTTTCATTTCTCCTGTTTCTTGAGATTTTCGTCCCTGTCATTCTCCAGTGGTCTCTGAGTCCTCTCTTTGGCTTAGTTCATGTGATGGGAGAAGAGAAGGACTTCTAGTCTCAGTTTCTAACCCTCTGCTTCAAGTGCTCCCTTCTGAGTGCTGGACCCACCTAGACAATTGGTTGATGGCAATTTCTATTTCTGCACTGTAGATACAATAGCCCACCCCCAACAAAACTCATTGTCTCCCTTCCAACAGCAAGTCTTTACCTTGTATTTCTAAGTTTGCTTAACAATGTCACCATACACCAATCTCTTAGGCCAAAAAGAATAATCCATAACTCTCTCATCCTTGCTTCCTTGTACGTAAAATTTTTGCCACCAAATTCTCCTGAGTCAACCTCTTAACTGAGTCAAGCCTGTGCTTTCTTTCCTTTGCTCATTACCACGACCTAGTTTAAATCATGGGTTCCCAAACTTATTTGGTGTACCACTTCCTTTTCAAGGAAAAAAGAAATCAGTGCCTCTCTACCTCAGATCAGTGGGCGATGAAAATTTTTGTACAGATTCTCTATGATCTGTAGCACAACAATTAAAAAATATCATTGTACTTATTCTGAGCCAAGTACTTTTCTAATTGCTTTATGTATGAACTCATTTAATTCTCCTAATAATCATAGGAGGTGAGTGGCTGTCTTTATATATCCATCTCTATGAATGCGGAGAAAGGGACATAGAGAGACTAAACAACTTACTTGATGTGTAGGAATGAAACCAGGACAGCCTGACTCCAGAGTCTGTGTTCTTAATAGCATTCTCTTTTGACTTCCTTGTTGTTAGTACAGCACGAGAGGTCCTTACTGATCTGGTTCTTTCTCACCACTTTGTCTCACTTTTGGCTCCTCTCCAAACATGATCTATAATCCTACCCACTAGCCCACTTGTCATGACATCAGTAGCTCAGTGTTCCATGTGTCTATCCCTATGCTGCGCCTTCTTCCTGGAAAGTAGATGCTCATGCTTCATACATACATACATATAGTTTGGCTTGCTGGCAAATTCCTAGGTATTCTTATAGATGCAGCTGAAGTATTGAGGTAGTTAGTTTATTGTGCCAACCTGACCGATAAACACATGTGGGGTTAAATGAAGGGCGGAGGGATTAATTGGTCAGTGAGCCTCACCTTTCTAGTTCTCGGGTCTCTTGCTTTCTGTTGGTGGGACCAGGATGCAGCTGCCTTAGCCAGTTCCCTGCTTTAGCTGGCAAGGTTCACTTCCTGTAAGACATCCCTGAGGAGAAGCCACATAGACCTACCCCAATGCAGCCCTGGCTGCTGGAGCACCTATTTGGAGAGACCTGCCAGCGCTGAGATGCTTACACATTCACGGATTCGGCTTTCCTCCTGCAGTTGGCACTATGGCATGTGTTGTGAGATGGAGGAGGACTTTATGGACTGGTGTTGGACATATGTGTTAATGTTGGACTTGTGGACTTGGGCAGCACTGGGTTGGGATGTTTTCTTGATGTGCACTCAATCTTTATATAAAACTCTCTCTTATACATGAATTTCTGTGGATTTTTTTTCCTCTAACATACCCAGACTGACACAAGTATCATCTCCTCAAGTCAGAGTTAGGGATTTCTCCTTTGCTCACTTTCCAATCTTGGGCATACACCTCTCATAGGGCCTTGTGGATGGCTTACGTAATCTTCACATAGACAACATTCTACACAATGTCTTCTGGGGGTGGTGGGGGTTGTTCCGTGTCTTCAAGTTGGCTCTGACTCATTGCAACCCCGTGCACAACAGAAGGAAACACTGCCCAGTCCCGCACCACCCTCACAATCAATCATTCCCCTCCCAGAACCCATTGCTGCAGCTTGGGTGTCAGTCTATCTTGTTGAAGACCTACCTCTTTTTCACTCGCTGCCTCTTCACTTTATCAAACTGGATGTCTCTCTCCAGGGACTGGTCTCTCCTGACAAAATGTCCAAAGTATGTAAGATAAAAATTTTCCATCCTTGCCTCTAATCTTGTATGGGTAGTGTCACCCAGATGATCAATGAATAATTGGAGGGATGTTGAAAGCTATGGAAATCCATTTATATTTAATGTTGGCTATACAACTTTCATTTCATTAAACATTTTTGATCAAGAGAATTGGTGCTCATGTGGATTAATCTAGCAGCAGCTTGAAGCATGAATGTAATATGAAAAGTTGAAGGCAGTTCCAATGTGGTCCATATTGAGGGCTTGGTCTTTCATGGTGGCAGGCAGAAAACAAAGGAAGAATCAATTTGAGCAATATTTCAATAGTCAGATCTATCAACCTTCATTTATTTATTTACTCATAAAATAAATACTTACTGAAATTCTATCAGTCACTGTCCTTTGTTGCCAAATTACAACAGTGCATAAACTATCAGGGCTCTGTTTTAGAGAAGATGAACCATAAACTTGTTGAGAAATACACAAGCTATTGCCCATCAGGAACGTGGCTTGGAGGGAAATGTGAGTGACACATGTGATGGTGGGGTGGTCAGGGACAATGGAGCTCTGATGACAAAGAGCTCCTCTATGATAATCTGTAGACAGAGTTCAAAAGAGGACACGGAGCACAAACACTGAAGAAAATAACAAGCACTGTGGGTCGGAGGAACAGAAATAAGGTCAGCTCGGTGAGCCAGGGAAGGGTTGAGGTGTATGTGGTCACAGATAACAATGAGAGTTATACATCATGGAAAAGAGTTTGGAATATAATCTAATTCTGATGACAAATGATTCAAATGTTTTTACATAAGAAATACCTCTGGCTCTGGGACATGAGGGACACTATTTAGCAAGATGAAGACGTTGGAAAGATAGGTTCATGTAGTGAGGAAGGAGGGTTACAGGAATGATGACTGGATTAAGTCAGAAAGTAGAATCTAGGGGTTTAGGTGTCAGTTGCTGAGACGAGTGTAGCAGCTCTGGGATTTGATGGCCTTGCCAAAGAATAAAGATGATAAAAGAGAGAGCAAGTAAGAGAAAAGGGCTAAAGCAAAGCTTTCAAATATCAAGAAACAGCGGGGAAGAGAGAGGCCTAAACAGACTGTTAAAGACCAATGGAAGAATCTACTACATTCTCAAACACAAGGGATGGGAAAAACGACCATGTTCTAGAGCAGCAGTTCTCAACCTGTGGGTCGCAACTCCTTTGGGGATCAGACGACCCTTTCACAGGGGTCCCCTGATTCATCACAGTAGCGAGAGGACAGCGATGAAGTAGCAACGACAATAATTTTATGGTTGAGGGGGTCGCCACAACATGAGAACGTAGATTAAAGTGTCGTGGCATGAGGAAGGTTGAGAACCACTACTCTAGACACTGATAGAAGAAGTCGATTCTCTTAAAAAAGTCAAGATGGACTTAGGATCAAGCTGAACTGGGACCAGACAAAATATATAAGCCTTAAAGAAAGATAACCTGTGCGATAGTTTATTGTGCCAGCCTGGCCGATAGACACAAGTAGGATTAATTGAGGGGTAGAGGGATAAATGGCTCAGTGAGCCTCACCTTGCTTGTTCTGTGCCTCATTTTAAAGGGGTACACTACCTGTGGGATGCCTAGCCTGTGGACTGTGTTGCTGTAAGTTGAGGTCCCTCCAATCCCACGGGATTGGAATGTTCGTCTCTGGAGCTGGGGACCAACAGTTGGTGACAGTTGGGGACCTGCCTTGCTGTTTGCTGCCTGGGTATATAAAGCCCAGCTCTCTCTACAGAAGGGGACTGGCAACTGGCGGCTCTCAAGCCTTAAAGGACTGTTAGTGTCTCACTGCTTTCTAATTTAACTGTTAATTTCTTGTATCATCTATCTGTATATAATTTAACGGTTCATTTCTTGTATTATATCTCTATCTTTATAAATATATTTATATATAATTACTAGCAATCTGGTCTTGTCTCTCTAGAGAACCCTGTCCAACACAACCTGCCAAGCTGAGACTTCCTGGGGAAGGTGGAGAGCATAGGTCAGGATATCTACCCCAACTACACATGCTGGGCCCACTTAGGCCAGTGCAGGTCTAGTTTGCTCAAGCACCGTGTGAATCTCTCGTGCTGACTGGCCTTCCGCAGTGAAGTAGCCCATAGGTCACCTTCTGTGACAGAGGTTAAGTCGAAGGAAGTCAAGGGGTGGGGCCCGGGAGGATGAAGAAGGTTTCAAACACCACTGTGGTCCTCCTGCAAAAATCAGTCCACAAGGGATGTGTAAAACCATTTCGGAGGACCAGGGAGAGCTCAGCTGAGGTTAGAAAGCATGGCTTTATGGAAGCCCAGTTTCCATGGTTTCCTTTCTTGTGCAACTTGGGAGAGGGATCAGAGAAAACCAATTATTGTCTACAACATGTCTAGGGTAAGAAACAGTAGCCTGATGTTAGAGATTATTACATCCCTGCACCCCACCCCCCACCCCTCTCACCCACCCAAGCCAACATATTATTTTGGATTCTGTAGGGGAAAAAGACATGAACAGATTGTAGGTCAAATCGAAATTATTTTTGACTATATTTTAAAGATCTATATGATTCAGCCCACTTTTGAGAACTGTCAATTAGTGGAATCCAGGGTTTACATGGACAAGCTTACAAAAGATATGTTGATGCTGGTTCTAAGCAAATCTTAGACATGCTGGGTCACTGGTGGTAGTGACTTGGTTTCTTTGCATACAGGTCTATGTATGGAGACCAAGAATGTACAAATAAATAGTATTAGAATAACACAAATTTCAATTTTTTTGAGTGACACATTAACAATGTGAAGTTTTCAACTGATTGATATTTTAATGTCACACCCCCCAACAAACCTATAATTAAAGTTATTTTGACATGTTCATCTCAAATTCCTGCTTTTGGGGGTGGGCGGGTTCTAATTCCCCTTTAAAAATGAGCTTCCAGATAAAATTTGACATAAAACACAAAGTCTTATCCTAGCAACAATTTCCCCTTTACCCATCATCGTGAAAGATAGGTAAATGTGGCTTAGCGGTTTTAAAAGTTACAAAGACCTTTTTAAAAGGGGATCATACATCCGGCTTGCTTGGAATTTCTGGCCAGAATATCTACAGGAGAACTAACGGCCAGCTCAAGCATAATTCAGCCAAACATCAGAGGTCATTTACAGCCTAGGCAGTTCTGTCGGCAGCCAGTCATGCCACTAATGTTCTCTACTTGGAATGAAAAGCACCAGTTAATGCACATTTTGTTTGACAAACGAGACTGGTTCTGTGATGTGTTTCCCAGGAAAAGCATTTGCACCTATAGCTGCATGTTTTAGCAGCCTGTGAATAAGAGCAAACACACCAGAAACAGAAAATAAAGCCACCAACTAAAACACCAACAACCACTCTTCCTTTCAGCCCAGCTATTTTGTACGATTTTCTAATGTGTGTGTGTTTTCTCCTCTTGCTCGTGCATTTGGGACACACACAAACTCACACACACGGGAGTTCTTGAAAAACCATCTTCCTTTGATTCTTTCTGTCCCCTTCAAGATGGATTCTGACGGAGGAGGGGGACGTTTTAGCTCCTCCGGAGGGAAGGAGTTGAATTTGTCACTGGAATTCAGAAAGCAGAGTGCTTGGGAAAAATCTAGTGCTGAGGTGGCGGGTCATGGAAAGGCCATTCAATTCTTGCAGGAAGGTCATGGGGGCAGTGGGAGGGGTCATGGACCAAGAATCACTTGAAGAATGCTGTCCTTTAAGCAGGGCTTAGGCCCATCACTGGTAGGGAACGCTTACTATGGCCTTTCTTGCACAAACAATTATAGAAATGCTTCCGAAGACAGTTTATAGCATGGCATGGGGGCTGGGGCTCAACTGAAAACAACCATCATTTATCCACATCTGAACAAGTCCTGGGTCACAGACTGCCCTCCACCCCGCTCCAAAAAAAAAAAAAAATCTTCCGAAGGTTCTCCTTAGTTTTGTGTGAAGTGACTTTCCATTTTTTCCAGAGGAACATTTTTTTCCCCTTATCATTTGTTTCCCTTTCTCTTCTCCAAATTTACATGCAACCTACTTTCCTCCAAAACAACAGTGCCTAATCCTCAAATACTGGTAGGGGTTTTATAGCTTCCCCCATCAAAATTTGAAATTCCCTGGTGTCCCCGTAACATAAATATGAAATCAAAGGGAACTACTGTTGAGCTAATTGTAGAACTACAGTACTTAACCCAGTTCTTGATAGACCTTCGCAGCAAATGAGAGGGTTCTCATTTCCCCAGTTGGCTAGCTTTAGGATGAGGTTGGGAGGGTTTATTTTATGTTACTCCCCCCCCCTTTTAACACAAGGCTCTTAAGAATTTGTAGCTATGTATTTTTAATACTGTCAATAAACAGCTTCCTCTGGACTCAGAGGGGCGTAATGGAAGCTGTTAACAAAGTGTGAAAAGCGCGGACTGGCAAAGGTTAATCACATGACTGCCCACTAATGACCTCTACAGCCCTCAGTTTAAACCCAACAGCACTTGTAAAGACCAATCACGTGAATAATTTCCTGTCTGAGGTAGCCTTTATGGTTAAGAATAAAAGCAGAGTTGATTGTGAATAGAAAGCCTCGGCAGGGGAGGTGGTTATTATTTTTAAGCTGATCTAAACACCTGGGTTTCCCACTGGACCCTATTAGACTTCCTCCATTATGTCTAAATATTTCAATCATTTCTGAAGCAGTGGTGAAATTAGCGCACCGCTAAGATAGGCAAGAACTAGGAAGAGAGCAGTTGCATGGCAAAGCCTCCCTCCCTCAAGGTGAGGACAGTCAGGTAGAGAGAATGCCAGGCTTTGGGAAGGGATTTGGAGAGGTCATCTTTCCCTCGGCAGCTCCCTGACCCCACCCCGCCTCAAGGAAGACCACACGTAAAGCCATTCAGACCAGGAAAATTTTACTATTTTAAAGGACTAGTGGAGGAGATTCCTTCCTTTGCCCTGGTAACCCTTTCATTGTTCCGCAGCCCGCACTATCAGCCAACAGTTTCCCGTAGAAAGGATTGAAGCAATTTCTGCGGTGCTTTAAGCCCATTTCTCCCGTCCTGTCTGTGGGTGGGTATGTGCTATGATTCCTCCACATTTGATTATAGACTCAGTTAAACATTACTCACCTCCCAGGAAAAATGCTTATGTCTTTGGGGATTGCTTCCTTTCTTTCTTTTTGCCTTCTAATTTACAGTTCTAAGCATATTTACGTGAGAAACTTTGGTGAATGTTCTTATCCAATAAAAATGACATTTTTAGGTTGAGGTCAAGGATGGCATTTGAAAGCAGGGATCGGGGTTTGAAGATTCCAAATTGGCCACTAGCATGTGGGTGGTCCCTCAGGCAGTGGGCCAGTCCAGAGCCCATGCTCTCAGTCTTCTCTGTGTTACATCCCCTCACAGCCCCGTAGATTATTTCTATACCTATCTTTTTCCTGTACTGTATTCTAAAACCCAAGCCAACAACAGGTGGCAGATGAATAAAGATGGGCCTTGGAGTCCTATGTAAGTTCAAATTATGGCCTCTGTTACTTCTTATGAGAAGTTAGAGTAGTTACCAACTACACAGAGACTTGCTATCCAAAGACAACACCCAATTTCTAGAGGTGTGAAGGACCTGCAATGTGATGGGCACTCAGCTAACATTTTTGTCCATTTCTTGCTGGTAGTACATGAGATATAAGTGCCTCAAGAAGAATTGCCTCTTTTGCCAAGAGACAGCAACTGGATGGTGCCCAGCTGCCATTACTTAGCATTTTGATCGGCAATTCTATTGAAGAATTCTGCTCATAAAAGAACAAAGAAAATGACACAGAATGGAATGACCAATTCTCCTGGAAACCAGACTTTCTGGAGTCACTGAGGCTGGATGAATGACCCAAAAGTTTTCCCTAAGAAAGCCTTGGAATCTTAAAACTTAAAAGAAAGTATCCCCTGGAGTCTTTTTAAAAAACAAACAATGCTTAACCTACTACCCACCAGGGCTCTGTAAACCAAGCAAGAGTTTAGCTTAGTAAGTAGAGGTTGTCTGCTTGAGCATTGTGTTCATTTAAAGAACTCTCTTTCGGCTGCCTTGACAACAGAACTAGGCTAGATAAGATGCTCAGTGGGCAGGGAGCAGCATGTATCAATGAAGGAGGAACAACTCGGAAAAGGAAAGAGAATGTTATACAACTTGGAGAACGGATTTCATTCACCAAATTATACATGTGGAAGTTGTTGAACTGGTATGTGTTTTTCTGTATGTATTTTCAATAACAGCAAAAATGATTTTAAGAAGGATGATTTTTTTATGTTTAGGAGAGAAGACTAAGTTAAAGATGGTGAAATAATATGGGTATAAAAAATAGTGGCCCTATATGATGACAAACTGTCATTGAACTGTTAATCATGGGAACATGATCAAATGGAGGTTTATTTTGCTATATATATTTTCATTAAAAATAAAAAGCCAAAGAAAGAAAAGAACTGGGACTCATAGTCATGTGTGTGGCTCATGTTTTTTCCTCCTATTTTATTTACTTTTCATAGTTTTTTTAATCCATTCACAAACATTTCTTTATTTTAACAGCTTTATTGCCATGTAATTAAGTAGTTTAAATATAGTAAATAGAGTTGTGAAGTCATCACCACAATCAATTTTAAAACATTGTCTTCATCTTGTACCCATTATTATTACCTCCACAGAGGAAATGACACATGAATTTTATATCTGATGGCATTGCCAAACATACTTAATGGTTTTTAATCTCCCACCTTATAGACTAGGGAGCGTTATAAGTTACCTAACCAGTTGCCTTCAAGTTGACTCGAACTCATAGCGATCCCACATATATCAGAGTGGAATGTGAGTGACTGATCTTTCACAAATAGAGTGCTCTAGGGCTTTCTTTAAAGTGCTTCTGGGTGGGCTCAAGCCTTTAACCTTTCGGGTTGTAGGACTCCTTAACCTCTTGCACCAATCTGGAAATTCTTTCGTTTACCAATACCCCTGTAATCGCCATACCACAAGCTCATGCCTTTAAAGAACACAAGTTAATTTTCCTCAAAATTTTGGAAGATAACCATCCACATCAGGGGCATGTTATTGTCCAGGTGTCTTGGCTTGTAGATGATCCTCTAATGGCGCCTACTCTGTGTCTAACCTGCTTTGTTCACAACTCAGAGGGGATTGGATTTAGAGCCCAGGCTCTAATTAACCTAACGAGGAAACTCCTATTCCCAAACAAGATAACACCCATAGTTACAGGGGTTAGGATTTCAGCATAGATTTCGGGGAGATACAATTTTCATATCCATTAACGGGTGATAAAGCAGTCGCTCTCTGCTAATGACAGGAGCTGGCCTCCCTTGAGCGACGACTCTTCCAGACCCTGTCAGAGTGCTGCATTTATGATCTCATTAAATTCTCGCAAATCTTTCAGGGCAGGCCCTCTCCATTTTATAGATGAAGAACACAAAGTTTCGACAATGAAACTCACCCAAGGCCAGGCGGTGAGTACAATCCAGGCAGAGCAGGATCCCAACTCAGGTGCGTCTAATTCTGTGACCCAAGCTCTGGACCAAACCGTCTACGTAGAGAAGAGAGGTGTGAGATAATGCACCAGAACGGCAGCATTTTCACCGATTTGGACGCATTTGAACCTCCCAAGCACCCTGGGAGAGATACTGGAAGGTCATTATGATTTCATTTGAAGACAAGGGAAATGAGGTTTTGGAGCAGGGGTGTCACAGGTTAGTAAGCTTGTCGCTTTGTGTTCTTTCCACTACAAATTGGAGCGCCTGCCACTTGCATGGGGAGCCAGTGCTAAGATCCCCACATAATGCCTGCCCTTCCGTTCCCCACTCCATCTTCCTACCACCAGGTGTTCTATAATGGACTTTAATTAGACAAAGATTTTTTTCCCCTCAGCCACCCAGGCAGGAATTGGCAGGGGGTGAAGGGGAGGGGAGGAAGGATCTTATCATCTTTCCCATGAATTCGCACGCTAAAAGGAAGAATGTAGGAGATTATGCTATGGCTCTTTGGAAGATCCCTGAAGAAAGATTGCCTTGGTTAACTTCCCTTGAGCAGACCAGGATGATGTGCCCGGGCTTTCATGGATTGATTTTCTGGAGCTAGACTGCCAGATCTTCCTTCCTAGTCTGTCTTAGTCGGAAAGCTCCGCTGGATTTGTTCAGCAGGAGAGCAAGCTCTTTCACTGACAGATGGGGAATGGCTGCAGATGGAGCACGTCCTTCCAACAAGGAGGTGAGATTTCTACTTCCCATCCTGCCACACGCCGATGGATGCTGTGAACCACCTTGCCATGTAGCTTGGAAGGTCAACATTTCCCGCGAGTCACTAAGGGTAGCTTGGCTCCCTCCGTTAGTGGCAGTGGCCGTGGAGGTCTCCAATGGGCCAGACTCTGTGGTCCGTGTCAAGCTCACCTCCTTCTTTCGGAGTCCACGGCCTCTCCTCTCGTCTGTCGTGCTCTGCTTGGCAACTACAAATCAAACCATCCCCAGGAGTGACCAAAAGTCTCTTCATGTGATTCGAAATGCTCTCAAGGTTTTTCATCTTAAAAAGAAAATGATGGTGGGAAAATGTAAACACATGCTTTGCCAGTTGAAGACTGCATTTGCCAATCAATTACCCTGTTCCGCAACCATCATCACTATCCATTTTCAACATTTTAAAATTACCCAAACAGATGCTCAGTGACCCTTAAGAAAAAACTCTCCAAAGCTTTGGTGACCACTGGTACACGTTTGTTTGAGTGCATTTGCCTATTCTACGCATTTCATCTAAATGGGATCATACTGTATTTGCTCTCTTGTCTCTGATTTGTTCCACTCACTATGTTATCAGAATTCATCTGTTCTTCTATGTAGCATGAATTCACTTCTATTTATGACCAAAGCATGTTCCATTGTATGAGTAGTCATGAATCTGTTCGTGGGTGTTGGTGTAATTTCTGCTTTTAGCCATAGTGCATAATGCTGTCGGGAACAGTGTACAAGTGCCTATTTGAGTACTTGCTTTCAAGCCTTTGGGCTATGTACCTAGAGCAATATCAATACCCGGAGCATATGAGAATTCTCTGCTCAGCTTGAGGAAACACCAAAGTGGATGCACCATTTTACAGGGAAAGAAGGTTCTAGTTTCTCTAGACATTGGCCAACACTTATTTTCATTCCCTGCCCCCACCTGCCGCCCCTTGATAATAGCCATTCTGCTGTTGTAAGCTGTTGAGTCCATTCTGACTTGTAGTGACGTTTAGCAGGAAAGTGTCCCATAGGGTTTCCAAGGCTGTACTATTTACAGAAATAGACTGTCATGTCTTTCTCCCCCGGGATGACTGGTAGTTGCAAATTACTGACATTTTGTTTGGCAGCAAAATACTCAACTTTTGCGCCATCAGGGGCCTTTAATAGCCCTCTTGGTGTACCCAGATGTAATGGTACCTCATTATGATTTTGATTTGCCTTTCTCTAATGAGATTGAGCACATCTCTTCATGTGCTTATTAGCCAATGGTATATATTCTTTGGAGACTGTTATTCAAATAATTTTCCATTTTCAAAAATAGTGGTGCTGTGGTATAAGCATGGAGCCACTAACCACAGAGTCAGTCGTTCAAATCCTCCCAAAGTTCTGAGGGAGAAAAAGGAGGCTTTCTGATCTTGTACAAATTAACAGTCTTGGAAACTCCAAGAAGCAATTCTTATAAGATTGCTAAGGTCAGAATTAAACCAATGGCAATGGGTTGTTGTTTGTTGTTTTTGTCTGTTGTTGAGTTGTAGGTGTTAAGGCTGTCCATTTTAAAAGCTTACTATTTGGAAAAATATCACTCTCTTCTTTCTTTGAACAGTTCGTGTTGCTGTTGGGGTACTTGAGTTGGAATTCCTATTCTTTGTAATGCTACCCACCGTTTGTTGTCGTCTGCAAAGTCGAATGCCGTTGAATAGTAAAAAATTAAAAGCACAAGCAGACATCTTTCTGGTAGTCTTTGCTTTCCGCCAAGATCCATCTGTCATCAGCAATGAGATCCTCATGCCATATCCTCTTCTGAATCTGATTTACGTTTCCAAGAGCTACTGTTTGAATGGTCATCAGCCAAATTTTACTTGCATGTGATATTAGTAGGAGCCCTGCTGGTGCAGAGTTACATGTTGGGCTATGATCATCATGGTTGGCAGTTTGAAACCACCAGCAGCTCCTTGGGAGAAACATTGGGCTCTCTACTCCTGAAAACAGTCTCGGAAACACACAGGGGTCCCAAGGAGTCGGCATGCACACGACAGTGAGTTTGATTTAATTTGGTGATATTACACATAGTGCTTGATAATTTCTGCATTTTCTTGTATCTCCTTTCTTTGGAATGGACACAAATATGAGTTTTACAATCGATTGGCCAGGTATCTGTCTTCCATTTTTTTTCAAGCAATATAATTGGTGCATAATACAATTCATTCGTTCCGTCATATCAGGAAGAGTTGTACATCCATTACCACAATTTAGGACACTTTCTTCTTCCATGTACGCATTGTTATCCGTGTAATTGTTTTTTAAATGGTGGCAGAAATATACAGAACAAAACACTCTCCAATTTAACAACGTTCACCATAGAACTCAGTGGCACTGATTATACTCTTCACGTTGTACAACCACTATTAATATCCTTTTCCAAACTATCCCACCACCATTAACATAAACTCAATGCCCTCTAAGCAGCAACCCTCCTTTTACCCATGAAAACTATTGCTCAACTTTGGTTTCTTTCTTTTGTTTAAAGTCGTTTTCTCAACATAATATTCACATATCATACACTTTCATAGTTGAATTTCTTTTTAAAAGAGTTGTATATGCATCATCACAATCAGTTCTAGTGCTTCCTCCCTCCTCCCCAATTCATTATTTGCTCCCCAATTACCTTCACCCTCCCTACCTCCATCCTGTCTCTGATAAACCATTGCATCAGTGATTGTCTCTATGCATGCACGACTTCTGTGCTTCATAAACTGGGAAACCTAACAGAGACAATAAAAATGAAAAAGACACAAAGAAAATAATAATAATAATAGTCTAAAGATTAAAATGAAGGGTAAGAAAGAAAAGACCATCTACAAGATTTATAAAGCCAGAGAAGAAATTTCTGGCATGGAACAAATGAGTAATATTTGAGTGGAGAGCAAATTCAGGTTGGGTGAAGAGGGAGGTCAACTGACCAAGTACCATATTATACCATGATTCAATCCACCATACTCAAGTTTACAATCATCTCTGTCTGATAGTAAAGCTGTTTGAGTCTTTTGCCTGTGGCTAGAGGGGATCTGTCAGAGGCTTAATCTGACAAGATACTCTGCAGTTGGATTTTGGGCTTCCATTCCCTCCCACCACTCCTCCATAGCATTCTATGAATTGGGTGTTTACAATTTAAACTCTGATACTTTCCCTTCATCAGACTTGGAGTTTGTTATCATAATCTTTGTAGCACACAGATTGGTAAGCTTTTTGATGTGGATTTAGTCGACACCTCACTGATAGCTGCTTATTTGAGTACAAGCTTTTAAGACCCCAAGAAATCCTTCCAATTACTAGCCAGTGCCTTCCAAATTTCTTGGCATAGACTAATGAGTGCTTTCATTGCTTCATCAGCTCGTTGAAACACTTCAGTTGGTCGTCCATCCATTTCTGGAGTCTTGTTTTTTGGCTAATGCTTTCAGTGCGGCTTGGACCTCTTCCTTCAATCCCATCAAGTGTTGATCATATGTAAACTTTTGAGATGATTCATTGACTAGGCAATGGTTATGACATCTTTTCCATTAGAGTGTAAAGATGGTGCGTCCTTGCCTTGCAGAGCTGTGCCAGGGACAACATGGGTACCCGGGAAATAATTCTTGCATCAATGATCAATCAAAAGAAATGCATTTGAATCTCATTTTTCCCAATTTAAGTTTTTATAAATGTTAACAGTCTAGTGATGTCAATGATACCAACGGAACGTGCAACCATTACCATGGTCAATTTTCCACCACCATAGCAGAAACTCAGTGCTTCATAAGCAATAGCTCTTCAACCCTGGTCTCTAAACATGTCTATTATTGTCTCTTCATGTACAATATAACATTTGTCATGCAATATTTGTCCTTTTGTGATGGACTAATTTCACTGCTGCTTCATCCAGGTTGTAGGCTGTATCAGTACTTAAGTTCTCTTTCTGGCTGAGTAATATTCCATTCTATGTATATGTCGCATTTTTGTTTATCTATGCAAATGTTGATGGACATTTAGGTTGTTTTCACCATTTGATTACTATATTGTGAACAATGTTGAAAGAAACATTGCTTTATATGTCTGTCATTGTCACTGTTTTGAAGCTCATTAGATATGCATTTGTGAATGCTTAATTCTTCAGGTTGCCCCTGATATGAAGGCTGGGCAATGTTTTTTAAAATTTTTTTAATGACAGGTTTGTAAAAAATAGGGTTGGGAAGACCCAGTGTTGCTTAAGCAAGTGGTTAGTATCACAGTAAACAATACTTTGAGATAGTCTGCTGTAGATTAGACTTTGTTCAACCCAGATTATGTTAGCTTCTGTGCATAGAATCACTTTAATCAGTATTTAGTAATACATTCTTCAGCAGTGCTGCTTTAAAAGTGACATAAAAGTAGGACACATCACCGGGCACCAATAATACCAGATGAGAACTAAAATCTACATGGTACCAATCTGAGAAGTATAAAGGTTAATGTGGAACATTCAACAAATTTTTCTTGGGGGCTGGGGGTGGGGGAGCAAAACCCCCCAAAGCATGAAGGACAGATTGAATCTGGCAAGATGAGAGGAGTCCTGGTTGTATAGTGGTTATCTATTGTTCAGCTAGACTGCAAGGTCAGCAGTTCAAATCCAGCAGTCACTCCATGGGAGAAAGATGGAGTTTCCTACTCCTGTAAAGAGCTACACTCTTGGAAGCCTACTGAGGCAGTTGCACCGTGTCCCAGAAGGTCACTGTGCGTCAGCATTGATTTGATGACAGTGAATTTAGTTTGGTACAATGAACATGTTCTAATCAAGGATGTTGCCTTATGAGAGTGAGAGTTTGGAATTGGGGGGAAGTTGCTTTGAAGGCGATGGTTACATCTTACACACACTCTGAGAAGTCTTGGTGTTAAAGGTGCAAAGGTGGTGAAAGCACTTAATGACTCTAGAACTGACTTGCCAACTGTCACTCTTTTAGGCTCTTTTGAAGATTACGCAGCTTACTTGAAGAGCTCCTATCAAAACTGTGAGTTATTAGTGATTCACCTCTCTGGGGATTTTAATCATATTAAAAACAAACAAGCAGAAAACCAAATCTACTGATGCTGAGTCGAGTTCTGACTCATACTGATCTAACAGCACAGGGTAGAACTGCCCCTGAGTTTCCAAGGCTGTACATCTTTTCAAAAGCAGACCAGCATATCACTCATCTTTGGAATAGTTGGTATGTTGGCTCTGTTGATCTTTTAGCTAGCAACCCAGCACTTCATGACTATACCGCCTTCCAATCTGTATCGCCATCTCCAAAGCTATACACTGATTGCTAGCTGAAAGGTAGGAGGTTTGAGTCTACCCAGAGGCTCCTCAGAAGAAAGATCTGGTAACACCCTTCTGAAAAATAAGCCATTGAAACACGGAGCACAGTTTTATTCTGACACACATCAGGTTGCTATGAGTTGGCATCCATGCAGTGGAACCTGGTTTATAGGCTTAGCTGCATTTTTCTCTGTGGTGCAAAATACGCTATCCATCTTATCTGTTTATACAGCATCACAGGATTTCAGAATCCAATGACCTCTCCGGTGCTATCAAATGACACAATTTTCTCATTTTATAGAGGAAAATGGTGAGGCCCAGGGAAATCCATTTATTAGTTGATGGTAACACTAAGTTAGGGTCTGGACTCTGGGCCCTGCTTCCAATGTCTGGGCTCTTTCCACATTTGCATGCATCCAGCCTCTCTCAGTAGAAGCAGGCATAGCTTCCCCTGCTCTCAGGAGTGACACTCACCAAAGGTTGCCCTGGACAACGACTTTGCTCTTGGTTGCTCTGAGCGGAGGGATAGAGATCTGCCTGGTGGAGTTTCTCAGATGCAATCTTCCGGGAGCATTGGCTGCACAGTGGTTAAGATTCAAGCCACAATGCTGTGCCAATAGGCTCACCAGTTACCAAGGGAACAAGTGATATCTGCTGTCGTGATTAATACCATCTCCCCATCTTTACTTCATACTTTAACAAGCTTTGAAAACAGATGGACTTCCACTGAGATGGAGGGGTATGCCCAATGTGCCTGGCTTAGGTTCTCTCTGAGCTCTGCTTTGGACCCAAAGTTGTTGACTTTTGAAAAAGTATAAACTCCACCAGGATACAAAGAAGCAGAGGGCCAATTGCTCAGATTACTCATCGAATATATGAATGTGGTAAAGAGTGTTCACTGATTCCACCCACTCTTGAACTCTTGCTTCCCTTTCTGTGATTCATTTCTACTTTCAGACCCTAAATAGGTGTTTAATCTTCAAGTTTTATTAATTTACAAATCTGACTTTTTTGTTCCACTAAGTAGTCTTAGCAGTAAGCCAGAGATCCAAGTTGAGAAAAAAAGGTTCATGCTTCTTGGAGATTTCATTTATTTGCTGAATACTTTTGGAGCCTGTTTGTTGTTTGTTTGCTATTTTATGAGGTGGGATAGTCTGGGAGGTTTAAAATCTTAGTCTTGTCGCTTTACACTTCTGCTCAGTTTGCCAGGCAAAGTATAGGTTTCTAAAGATCCAAAGAAAGGGCTATGTAAATACTTCCCCATTTTTCAATATGAATTATGTCCCTTTGGCTTTTTAAAGCAAAGACAGACTACGATAAGCTCAGTTGGGGGTCCGTAGGTTAATAAATGAATCTGGACTGCTCTGATTTGGGGGGAGCATGTTTGAGGTACTCAAGTATATCATTCACAGGTGACTATGGATTGCCCTACGGTGCATATACGCACATCTCTGAGAGATCAGATACTCAAAGAATAAGCAACATTGACATAGGCACATCATGTATCCCTGCCATGAAAACAAAGGGGCCCAAGAGGTATAATGGTTAAGTGCCTGGCTCTCAACTGACAGGCTGCTGGCTCAAACCTGGCAGTGGCTGGGTATGAGACAAAACCTGGAGATCCACTCTCCCCCCCCCCCCCAATTGAAACCCACTGCCACCAAGTCCATTCGGACTCCCAGTGGCCCAACAGAACAGAGTAAAAGAAAGGACCCCACAGGTTTTCCAAAGCTGTAACTTTTATGGGAGCGGACTGTCACCTCTTTCTCCTGCCACCTAACCACCGTTCTACACATGCTTCTGGAAGCTTACAGCCTGGAAAACTCTGAAGGGCCACCTCCCTATATTCTGCAGGATTCTGATGAGTCAGCATCGCCTTCACAGCAACAAAGCACCATCACAGACATAGAAATCCCAGTGCACATGTTACTCGAAACGGAAATGATTTGTACAGTGACCCGCTTTGCGATGGAACCTTTTGTCCCCTTTCAGTTTAGTTTGCTGTTGCTTTGCCTTAAGAAACCACACAGAGCTCTACTGAAGAGCCCGAGACAATCCATGCCTGTTACCCTGCGTGAGTGGGCACGGAAAAGCCTCCTTGGCCCTTTCCTCACCTCTGATAGAAGTCGGGTTGTAGCAACTCCCTGCCCCTGCTTGATAAGAAAGGGAAAGAGAACTTGAAACAATTGCCAGGGACGAACTGCCCGTGCGTTCTAACCGCACACACTCACCACTCACATTGGAATAAAGTGTAGTGCAAACACCTTTTTTTTAAACAACAACAAACCAAACTGCTTGGATCCGGAGATCCTAATTAAGACTCCCTTTGCTCTCCCCTCCTCTCCCGTTCAGCGCTGCAAGGTTATTTCATTGAAGTCCTATTTTGTGGGTGCAGATGCATGATGCGTTTGAATCATCAAACAGATTTCGTGTGTTTTGATGGCTGTGTGCGCCTCATTGCTATTCCCAGAATGTCGCGCTGAGCTTATGCACTTCGGGCGACTTAGAAGCCTGAAACAGTAAAAGAGTCCTTTCTTCTCCTCCTCCCCCCCTCGCCACCCCCCACCCTCCTTCCCCCATTTTCCTTGAAACTTTGCCAATATCAGATCGCACCCTGTCTGCTGCTGCATTCGAATGAAGTCATTCCCTCCGGCTCGGCTTGTCCCACTCCTCCACCCCCTGCCCTGACCCCCGCTCTTGGCTCCAGTGGGCTAAGTGGCAGGGCTTTGGGGGGGGGGAGGAGGGTGGCGCTTCAGTAGGCCAACATTTTAGCTTTCCTGCTTCCTGTTTCATCCTTCCATTTTCCCCTCTCTACAACCCCCACCCCTGTGGCCGCCCTTTAGGGGTGGATTGGGGATTGGGGGCTGGTGAAAGGGGAAGAGCAGGGGCCTGTTTGCGTCTGGAGGTGGTAACAGCCTTAGGACCAGCAGGTGCTCGGCCCCCAAGCAGCTGCATGTGACTCGTGAGGCTTGCTTCCCCCTCCAAGCCAAGAGCACTTCATATAATCCTCTCATGCAATTCACACTGTAATTGCAGACATCTCCAGGCTCCGTCTCCTTTTCTTCCTGTCACTACTCTTACTACGGTGGTGGTGCTTTTGCTCCGGTGGAGTAAGGTCTTCGGCACACCAGGGTTGGTCACATTAATTAATTTTCGTGTGCGATGAGCTATGGCTACAGAAGGAAGACATCCCCCACCCCACCCCACCCCCATCCCTTGCTTTTAGCCCCGTTCCCCTGCCCCCTCCCTCCTTTGCCTCCTGAAGGCCACTTAGGAGTAGCACACATGGCACTTTTATGTTGTTCTATAGGACCTTTATTACCCCGTGGGCCTCATCCTCTTTTTAAGAAAGAGGCAGGCTGGGTAGGTGCTGGCAATGAAAATGATTTCCTGCAACGCCAGCTTGTTTTCTCAAGGTTCTGCTGATTCCTTCCATAATTATGGGACTCAAGGATTTTTTTTCGGGATTTTTTCCCTCCACCTCCACCTCCACCTCTTTGGTTTAGCCCCAAATGCAGGGAACAAACAATTCCTTTCAGGAAAAAGGGACAGAAGAGAAGTTACTAGTAGATTCTATTTTTAAAAAAATAATACCATGAAACAATGCTTGGAGAATTAATGAAGTCACTTTCATGGATGATTTAAAAAAAACATATTTGGGGTAGGAGGGAGCAGTAGAACTGGTGGTGATTACACAACTCATTTTAAAAGCGATTTCACCATGGTGGGATGGGGGGGCGGGGGGGGGGGGCTAGTGCGCAGAGAAAATGTTCTAAAATTGATTGTGGTAATGATTGCGCAGCTCTTCTTGATGCCACTGAACTGCTGAGTTGTGTGATGTAAGGATTAAGTGCCCATCAGACAGTTAAGAAGGAAAGAAGACATTGGAGGGTCTGAAATATCTAAAGGATTATTGATGCCTTCTTGTGATTTATAATTCTGATCCACAATTTCAGCCAGCCATATTGTTTACCCAAACCCAGCCGTTCTTGCCAACTCTCATGACTTTTATCACGCGCACACACAGTTGTTTACACTCACTGCCTTTGTACTGCCTTGCCTTTTAAATAGCAGTTACTTGCAAAGGGGTGCATCACTACTGAGATGCTCCTGCTCTGAGTGGTAAAGCGAACTTGCCCTAAAGAGAAGATACCCTTACAGGTACACTCGTGTCAACGCTTCTTGATTGGACCTTTTTGGAAAGCGTAGGCAAGGTGTTGAGGAGTCACACCAGGCCTCTGTGCTTCCTGGAATCAGAGGAGGGGAAAGAGTAGGAAGTGTGGACACTGCCTTTCTCACTGTGTTGGGTTTAGTGCCCATCCCGTGTGCTCCCGCTCTGCACATGGGACACGCCAGGCAGAGTTGTGCTCGCGGTCCAGCAGCCCCCATGATTTTTAGTTCTAGACTAGCTATTTATTTTTGAAGTTGGCCCTTGGTCTATATTCAGTGTATGTTTCTAGTGAAGAGAGAGAGAGAGAGAGAGAGAGAGAGAGAGAGAGAGAGAGAGAGAGAGAGAGAGAGAGAGAGAACAGTGATGACTCTTGCCGAAGAATCTGGATCTTGTAGTAGAATTAGACATTGAACATAAAGCACTTCAGTTCTAAGGACAACCTGAACAACTTAAGTTCTAGGGGCTCTGTGACAATAGTGGGAGAGAAGTGGGAGCCAAAGTCTGGAGAAAGTGGAATGCAGGTCAAGTCCATGGCGAAGTCAGGAGGAGTTGGAAAAGCGTTGGGAACAGAACTGAGGTATCTGAGACTTTGCTTTTCTCCCATGTGATGTGCAAGAGGGTCTGGCCAGGTAAAACACTCACAGAACCCCCTGCCAGCGAGTCGATTCTGATTCAGAGTGACCCTACATAGGGCTTCCAAGCCTGAGCATCTTTCCGATAGCAGACAGCTTCCTGTTTCTCTCCAGGAGCAGCTGGTAGGTTTGAGCTGACAACCTAGTAGTTAGCAGTCCGTTGCTAATCCATCAGTGCCACCAGGGTTCCTTGATATAAATAATTATCCCAAGTCATAGTACTCACTGGGGGGAACTGTGCCCTTCCTGCCTACATACACCCGTGGGCGCGGACACACACACACACACACACACACACACACACACACACAGAGTGCCATGATAAAGGGGTTGGAAAAAGCACAGCATTCCTTTCTAGAGTTAAGATTTGTGTCCCCAAATGTCTTCTACACCGATTATCAATAGATGGACCCTAGTCTCCCTACAACAGGCTTCTCTTATCTTCTTCCGCCTCTAGAATGAGAGTTACAAACTTGAAAATGCATAAATAAAATAGCAAATATTGCTTCAACTGAAATTTAGTCGTTTTTCAAGTGATGTCTTGGTAATGTGCATGCTCCTGATCTCAGGACAGTGTGGCTGGACCATACTGATGTGGGTCAGCAGGCCCATATTTGCTCTGTGGTTGACTAGTTACAGTAGCTTCTAAAGCTAAGTGCAGTTTATCTAAAGGATAGTTTTTATAATCAAGATATTTGTTAAAAGTTATGCACAGAAGATGATCCTGTTCCTGTTCTAAGTCCTCTGATGTCTGTAAGCCAAGTTTTGATTTGGTACTGAATGCAAGGGGGAGTTAATAAAGGCATTGAGCACATCAAACTGAAATCTGTGAAGAGGCTATACTGGGCTGAGTGTTGTGAAGGGGGTCTAGGCACAGAGGGGAGGGTGAAGCAGGGTGAGGAACCTGGTGAACTGAGTCTGAGCGTACCTGTGGGATGGGCAGTGTTTGTCAGCTAGGATGGGCCTTAGCTTCACCTGAGTCTCTAGGGATTGATTATTGGTGTGCAGGCTCTCACCCTGACTGGGAAGAGGGCTGTCTGTACACCTCGGCTTGTGATCATGCAGGGAAGAGGGGTAGGAGACATGGAAGGCTTTTTGTTTTTGAGGACAGGGGATGGCTTTGAAAAAGGATTCGGACTGCATTTGTGTGCGGGATAACACTCCTGTTAGATTGGATTCACGATGTCTCACGAGTCATTCTTTCTTAGTCTGTGGACGTTAATCTTTAACCCACTGCCGCTAACTCAGAGTGACCCTGTAGGACAGAGTGGAACTGCTCCCTAGGGTCTTCAAGGCTGTGCGTTTTTTACAGGAGGACACAGCCTTCTATTTCGCCCATGGAGCCCCCGGCGAGTTCGAGCTACTGACCTTGCAGCTCGCAGCCCAATGTGGAACCCATTCCCTCCCTTCAATGCTTAAAAACTAAACGGAAGCTCACTAGCATCTAGTCGATTCCAATGGATAGTGACGCTAGAAGACAGAATAGACCTGCCCCTGTGGGTTTCTGAGACTAACACTTTACAGGAGTGGAAAGCCTCATCTTCCTCCTGTGGAGTGGCTGGTGGGCTTGAACTGTAACCTTGTGAGCTGCTGACCTTGTGGCTAGCAGCCCAATGCTCACCAGACCAAAAAAACCCATCGTCATCTATCAATGGCAACTCACAGCCGCCCTGCATGCGGTAAAACTGCGCCGCTGAGTTTCCTAGACCGTAACTGCTCATGGGGCTAGAACGTCTTGTGTTTCTTCTTAGGGGGACATCAATTCCCACCGTGTGATAATATACTGAAAAGAGCTACCAGTAATAGGTGCCTACCAAGGGCCATGCACTGGACTGAGAACATCACATAATTGACTCATCCAGTCCTCCATAAACTCTATGAGATTTTATCATCATCCTCATTCACAGGTGAAACCACTGATGACTGATGGAGGTAGGACTTTACCCCAGGGCTAATTCCAGAGCCCCGGTTTATAATCAAGGTTAATAACTAACTGTGTACAAAAATTTGAATATCTTGAATTCAAAATACCTATCTAGATATTATGTACAACTGCTTGGTTTCATCCTGAATCTTTCCCTTGAAATTGTGCCCCAAGAAAAAGTTTTGACCAATAAAGGGTTATTGATGACTTGTTTCTAATGAAACATGATTTTACTGAACATGCTAAAACAAAAGCACTCCCCCCCCCTTGCAGGTGTTAGGAGGGTTAAAATTGCCAAAATACTAAGTAGGTTTTATTTTTATAGTCACCCATAAGGAGGCCATGGACTCTTAAAAACCTTAGTAGCTGCTCCTGTCCATTTAAACAACTGATTGTGTTAACAGAATTATTACAGCGTCGTAACAGTGAAAAGCCTTTAAAGATCAAGCACCTCATCTAACCCCTCCTTTCACACATAACGAAGTCAAGGACCCAAGCAGGGGAGAGACCGACTTGCTCCATGCCACAAGGCGAGTGTGCAACAGAACCGATGACCAGAACCAACAGCCCCCCCCACCCCCAGCGGAAGAAGACCTATATTGGCAGCACCTCTCACCTGGTATCACTGTTCCCAGGGGAATCAGGGTGCTGCCTCTCCAGGAATCTCAGGCTTCCTCTAAGATTTAAAAAGAAGCCAGCAAACTCAGGAGTTCATAGCTGAAATCATTTTCATATTAAAGTGCACATGGCTATAGGATGGAGTGGATCCTAGGGATTTAATAAACCAAACAGGACACTTCAAAGGCTTGTGCCCTCTTGGAAAGGGAGGCAGGGAAGAGAGAAGAGAGGCTGCTCCAGCCTTTCTTCCCAGATGTCTTGTGGTTCAAATGCATTCTCTTCTGCTTTTCGAGCATTTTCACCAGGAACTTCTGGGATCTCAGAGATCTCGTAGGTGTCTGATGGACAGCGGTGATGGAGCAGTAATAGCATTGGTCATGATTACGATGTTAACTGACGTTGAGAGATGACTGCAACATGCCTTGCCACTTCCAGGAATGTATCATTAAACATTGTCTAGAGACATACAAACCGATCCTTTAAGACATTAGATTTTAACCTTTAGCTGAGAAATTACGATTTTAGCTAATTCCAATGGACAATATACTTGATTATTAGAAATGTGCTGCATGGACGATGCATTTCCAATAAAGGTTATTTGGGGGATGATGCGAGTAGTCTGTTTTATGCGCACAAGTGCTGTGAATGCTCACACTTCATTTTTAACTCATCTAGTTGTCATTAGGTACAGCAGCTGATAGACTCTTCCATTAGGCAGCCTCAGAACTGTGGGTGGTCCTGGAAACTAGACCATATGAACAGTCATACACAATAGAGTGAGTTAGGGTTCCTCCCCCTCCCTCCGGCTTTAATTCTGAATCTTTTGACTCCTATTGGTTGAAATCAAGCAAAATAATTAAAAGGACCTGATCCTAAGCATCAGCCTATTTTGATGTGCTTGAACTGAAGAGTTAGCCAGTCATTTTTTTCCCCTCTTTTCTATGTAAGTTGTTTACTTGCCCAGTTAAAGGCGCTAAGGCAGCAGCACTCTCAACTCAAGGCTGAATTCAAGCACTTTAGCATGGAGGATACTTGGGCTGTTTATATTTTTAAAACCAGATCCTCAAAAATAAGATGCTGGAAGGAAAACGGTGATACAGGAATACAGTTTAGGAGGACGCTGTGGAAGTGTACCAAACAATTCCCATTGTTCCCAAATTGGCTGTGCCCATTGTGTGGGAGTGTGAAAGCCCACTGACTTTCCCCCCCTTTTTTTTTCAATAGCTTTTTCCCAACTCATATAGACCCTTTGGGTTCCCGAGGCTATGAATCTTTACTGGAGCAAACAGTCTCATTTTTTTCCTCCTGTGGAGTAGCCGGTGGTTTTGAACCATCAATTCTGTGGTTAGAAATCCAACATGTAGCACCCAGGACCACTAAGGGGAGTTCTTTAAAAAACTTTGGAAACTTGAAGCTACTTTCAAGTGTCTACATTTAACAGTGTCATTTTTAAAGCGTTTCTTTATGAACATACTTTTAAAGGACTGAAACATATTAAGTACTCAATCAGTAGTTACTGGTTTGATTGCCATGAGAAACACTGCACGGCGGCCCGAGTCACAGGCAATTGCAGAATGAGTGAACATGTCGAGATTCACCAGGCGGAGTTGGAAGCAAATGATGCCGGTGACCTTAGCAACCCGGAAAGAAATCTGCTCAGAGAGTTCCTCAAATGTAATCATTTGCTAATTTTCAGGAGAGAGAAAAGATATAAACTGTGTATGGTTCAAGAGAATAATGTCCCCAAAACACACTGGATGACAAAATCTGGTAAATGTGAAGCCAATGTTTGCAAAGAGAACTTTTTCGCTCTCCAAAGAAGACATCTGTGACCACCAGGAAGTTAAGACTGAAAAGGACTACTTTCCCCCCTGCCATTGATGGTCCTCAAATCTTCCACTGTAGTCTGGAGTTCTTAATAAAAACCCCACAAATCTCCTCCCTGGATAGAAGCATTTCAGCTTCCAAGTTTTAATACCCCCCCCTTTTTTTTAGCTCAACCAGGAGATCGTTTCTAAAGTTTTCTCCCCCCCCCCCTATTTTGTTTCTTAAAACCTCTCAAATCCTAAAGCACTGTTCATTTACACGGTCCATCTCTTCCTGCTAAGAAAGTAAATTTTGCTTTTTAATGACCCAGCCCTAATAATTAAAAGTTCAACCCGTCTCTCCTTCTTTCCTTCCTTCCTTCCTTCCTCTTCCTCCAACTCATTCTCTCCCCCTCCCTCTTCCCCCCTCCTCCCTCCCTGCCTGCCCCCCCCCCTGTCCCCTATAGAAACCTCTGGGAGGACACTGTTCATTGATGCATCCCTCTCATTAGCATTGCTGCAGCTTGGCTCTGTGGTTTCAGAGGCAATCCGTCATGAGAAAACTGAAGAATGTGCCCCATTTGCATGATTCTGTGCCAGAATGCAACTTTTTCTCAGCTGTTCTTTGTGCGATCCCCCCTTGGGCAGTCAACTTTCCCAGGAAGCCCTGGAAATCATATTACAGATTTCCAACCCAATTGAAGGGTTCCACAGATCAGTTTTACATCCTTGCTTCCTGGCCCCCAACAACTCTTTGTAAACAGAGCAAAGGAGGACATGAAAACCAGGGTAAGCCTTTTATTATTTTTGCAATGTAGGCCGCGTGAAACGGACCCCTTTGCCTTGGAAGCGCAAGGGCAAGCATTACATGTGCAAATGTATATTTATTACACACGTGTCTAAACAAGGCCAAAACACCGGGCAATAGGGAGGCAATCTGCTTCCTGGTTCATGCCACGGAAACCACACTCACTATGCCACGGACGGGAAACACAGCAAAGAGGTGGCTGAAAGCAAGTGCCCTACTTTCTTTAATCAAAAGAGTTTCCCACACAAGTTTGGGGATCTGCTTTGCAGCTCCTGGGGGCACCAGCACATTTTAATAAATACGTCAATGCATTCATGGCAGCTAATGAGCTGCTAATTAAACAAATATTCTCCCAACATTTCTTGCTAGATCACAACCCAAACAAAACAAAGCACGCACTGGGACTCACAACCTGTTACGGGGATTCTTCACTTCAGAAATTAAGATAAATATCATATGCTACGCACATAGGACAGCCCACATTCCAGAAGAGAAAAGACACCATTGGAACAGGTCGATCACACTACATTTACAGGGCAAATGCAATTTATTCAGCCAACACGCACACTCTTTAACCCTTTTTAAACCACAGATGTTATTCTTCTCCATGTCATGCCAAATCAAGAACAAGTCTTTCTCATTCCAGTCTTGCCTTCTGGGTGCAGCTCAGAGTCAGAATACACCACTGATTCTTCTTTCTCCCACCGTCACCCTGGAGAGTGCGTTCTCCGGCGATTCCCCTGAGAGGTGGTTGGACTGTTTCCACTTGAATAAAACGTGGAAGAGATTTTAAATGCCCGGTTGAGTGGCAACTAGTTAAGCATTTATTTCATAATCTTTGGGCAGGAAAAGAAATGCATGGAGAAGGAGAAGGCAGAACAAAATATCAAATTGGACATGTACTGAGTTTTGAACCAAATGAAACGACTTCCAGATCATATTCTCGACACGAATAGAAGAAGGGGGTGGGGGTGGGGTGGGGAAAGCTTTTAAAAGACCGAAATTTGGTTGTCGGTGGCCTGCTCACACGGTGATTAGAATTAGGTTGCAGAAGATGTCATTAATTATAGGTGACTGATTTTCCCCCAGCAGACAGCTCAGGTCTCCGGCCCCCTCCTCCTGCCTCTCACTCCCCCAGCGCATCTCAACTGTGGTCTAACCTTTCCCTTAATCCATCTCGTCGCGAGCTGATGGGAACGGCTTTCATTCCACCTCTTGTGGAGGTAATGAAACAATCTTCTTATTCACTTGGTTCCGCAGAGCCGGTGACATGCAACAACCACCACCACAAAGCGAGCGCCCTGATTAATGGCTGCTAATTAGCAATGTTAATGACCAGGTGTCCGAGAGCACGGCCAGCGCCTCTCAGCATGGTGTGATCGCTCAATGAGGGCCCGGCAAATCCATTCCCAGTGACCCTTCCCCTCAGCTGCCCATAATGAAGGCCGGCTCCCTCCTTCCTCCCGGGAGAGGCGCAGGAGGAGTCCCGGCCTGGGAGCTAAACCCTGGCCTGGGGTCTAGTGGGCCTTCCATTAATTAAGGTTAGCATTTCTGTGCCCCCCCCCCCCCCCGCACACACCACCGTCAACCCCCACACCCCGCACCAAAAAAGAAAGGAAAAAAGCTTAAAGGTAAAGAAGTGGGAGACTAACCCTCTTTTCTCTAAAGGAGAGAGTTTATTCGAAAAGAATGGAACCAGCAGTTAAGGTCCACTATCTGTATCGACACCTCTAATTTTAACCATCCCTTGGCTCTCCGCATCCTCCTCCCCGGCTGATTAGATGCTGCTGCTGCTGCTGAGAAAATTCGCGTGGGCAAGGCAAATCTGGGGCTCACTCTCAAACTTCACTTGCTCCCTGCGAGGGGGAGCTCCCCATTTGCTGTTCAGCACAGATTTCTCCAGGGCAGCAGGAATTGAGCCTCAATGTGGGCTTCAAAAATAATAGCCGTTCCCCAAATAATTGTCCTGCTTAGAAGGTGGGTTGAGCTCTTAGCTAGCTCTCATGTCGGGGTAAAGGAATTATATTAATGCTTAAAATAAAACAACACAAAATAAAAACAAGCTTTGCCCAGAGCTTTTATAGAGACTCAGACCTGAACAATCATTTTACTAATTAGATAAGAGTTGGCACTTTCTTTCTTTTAAAGTGCCGTTCAGCAAGACTGAAAAGTGATAATGCTGAAGTTTTCGCAGATAATTAACCATGAACTATATTTGCCAATTGGTGACCAGCCTCATTTTGTGGGAGTTCACACAATGGTGTAGTTTCCCCCCCACCCCCTCCCCCCTCCCCTAGTCCTCCTGGAAATGGCCTTGCACTTTTTCCAAAAGGGATTTTCAGGTTGGAAGAAGCAAACTAAAATGCAAGAATTTGTGCCATGTGTCCGTTTTTCTTTTTTTTAAAGCAAGCTCTTGCTTTTTAATAGCCGTGTCTCAGGCCAAGAGAGCAACTTGGTTGATTTAGAGATTCTTTTTTTAAATTTAGGTTTTGAAGTTTAGCTATTGAAAGGCCTTTTGTTTGATAGCTTTGAGACAAGTTTCTTTCAGTGGCGTGGTGCTATTTTTTTTCGTTTGTGTGTTTGCTAATGCTTACTTTCTTTCAGGGGGCTAAATGTCACTGTAGACTTTAGCACCCGGCATCGAAGAGCAGGGTTTTAAACTTGATGGTCACCAAGTTGGTGCTGAGATGTGATGAGGAAAACTTCAGGGTCTGACTTCCCACTATGGACAAAGCCAAACACTCCAACCCCAACCCCAACCCCAACCCCAACCCCAACCCACCGCCATCGAGTCAGTGTTCACTCACAGCGAGCACCCCGTCCATCATTTTCCGAGACTGTAACTGTTTATGGAGCTGCTGGTAGTTTCAAACTGCCGACCATGCAGATCGCAGCCCCACCTCATAGCCAGGACACCACCAGGACTTCCAATTACTCATAAACTACAAAAGGAGGCTTCCTCGGTAGGAGGCTGCATCCTGATGTGGGTGGTTGGGTTTTTGGGGTGAGGGGTGGTAATTTTTTCTCCTTGTATTGAGAGAATTTAGTACACTTTTGTGGCAGAACATTTAGAAACATTGAAATGCATCTGTGTGTATGTCTTCACATGCATGGCCCCCAGCATCCTAGGGGGACCCAATGTCTAGCCATCTGGGTCTGCGCATGTTCTTTTTATTTTAACGAAAACAGTATGACAGGACACATAAAGCCAAACTCACTGCCACTGAGTTGACTCCAACTCATAGCGACCTTATCGGACAGAGTAGAACTGTCCCTGTGAGTTTCCCAGACTTTAACTCTTTACAGGAGTAGAAAGCCTGGTGGCTTCTGTTTGCTGACCTTGAAGCCACCATTCCACCAGCGCCCAGTGCTGCTCATACTTCTCTATGAACTACCCTGTGAACTTCCCAGTAACAGTCTATCACCCACCACACTGTCGTGAGAGATTCTTCTCCAACCGCCTCAGGCACCCAAGGATGCTTTGGAAAGAAGACCTGGCTGTCTAATGCAGAAAGGTCACAGGCATTGAGTACCTTAAGACATGCAGTTCCACTCTGAAATACTGGTGATCCTTATGAGTCAAAGGCCACCGAGAGGCCCCAGGAACCCTGGATGGTTAGTGGAGAGTTCCAGAATGATCTCAGAGCCAGGTTAGTAAGACAGTCAGAATACTAAAGCAAAGAACACGGGCACCACCGGGCCAGTCCTAGGGCGGTGGACGTGGACGATTCATGGAGAATACAGTTCTTTTCTTCCATTAATTTAGATCCAGCCTGTTTCACCACAGGACAATACCTGGGGTGCCAAGGAGTCAAACAAACAAACAAACAAAAAGGAGTGCATCAGTGGCACATGGTGTTCAACGAATTGATTACTAGCAAACAAAGAGCCCCGTTATGGGCACGTGCGCTTCCTGACAGCAGAGAACTTGTGTATCAGCTCAGTGCCTTACATTGTACCTGACACGTAACTGGAGGAGCATTCGGTGCATAAGAGTGGGCTTCCCAAGTGCAGCGAACAATTCCACTTTTCCACGAACTTCCTCAAGCCACCGCACATTTGTTGAATAAGCGAGCCATTGAAAAGTAAGTTTGTCTGCATTACGGTTTGTCCCCTGGTTAGATTCTAAAATATTTTCTGGAGTGGCGGAGAAAGAGAGATGGGTTTTCAGTGAGTGCTTGGAATGGGACGGTGACTGGAGCGTGTCTCCTGAGAACTCATCTCTTTCACGTGGGGCATATTGAACCAGACGTAAGGACGTCAGTAACAGCAAGCTCTATATTGCCAGCCGGATTCATGAAAGATCAGAGTTCTGCAGGGTTTTTTTTTTCCTTTGTGTTTTGCCTGCCTCTCTATTCGGTGAAAATAGAAAAGTAAGGGGGGAAAAATTAACACGGTATTTTCAAGACAATGATGTGTTCATGTAAATAGCGTGCCTACACATACAATGAGTATGAAAATAACGAAGGAGTGTTGCACAGTTGGCAAAATGCATATCTATGTATGTCTATAAAATGGTTTATTATTTGAATAAGAATACAGTGCTCTTTGAACCCCACGATCCTTAAGTTGGACTTGAAATTAGCATGCATCCTAAATGAAAAAATGAAATTGAAAAAATTTAAATAGTTCCTTATTTCTACTTTATATAAAAAAAAGTCTTTTAAAGGTTATGAAACAAAACCCATCATATAGGACCTGAACGTCTACTGGCCCAGGAAAAGAATTATGAAATGACCAATAACTGGGAAATCAGTTGTCCTGAGTGAAACCCCATGTGTGAAAGTCTGGGGTGGAAAGAAAAGTACTGTTTTTCAGCTACAACAATACAACTCTTTTTCACTTAAAAAAAATACAAACTGCTCTAAGTAATTGACCAAGAAATAATAGAAAACAGGCACCTTCCCTCAAAAGGCGTTTGGCAGCAATTAGTGAAAGAAGAATCCATCTCCTCTCCAAGGCTCCTTCTCATTGTGCACAATAGGGGCCACGGCAGTAGCTTGACCTCACTCCCTCACCTACCTTGGGCGCTTTGTTCAGGGGGCAGAGGCAGGGCAGACCCCTTTGATACATTTAGCCTGTTGGAAGAGCCAATGGAGAGAGCTGCAATGCATTCACCCTTTCCTCCATCCATCCATCCATCCATCCATCCATCCATCCATCCATCCATCCATCCATCCATCCATCCATCCATCCATCCATCCATCCATCGTTCTAATGAATCAACCCACTGAAAAGCCTGTTGACACATCCCTCTACAGCCCATTATCTACAGTGAGCTGAAGGAACGTGGCTCCTCCACTTTGCAACTTACCGTGTGCGAGAAAACAGTAGAGGCAGGCCCAGAGGATAGACCGACAACAGGTAAAACACCGAGCAAGTATGTGGAATCCAAAAAAAGGAATGATGTGGGCAACGTCAATCACTTAACAGGTAATTGTGCCGTGCGAATCACAAGAGCAGGTCAGGAAGACTTTTCATCACCACAGGAAGTGTTTGGAACCTGAAGAGGTTGACTTCCTACTCAGGATAAGGCTTTGTGGAGGCAAGTGGGTGTTTTGAGGGAGGTGGGGTGTGTCCCCATTTTGGAACTTGCTAAAAAGAACAGCATGACTAAATGAGCAATAAGATACAGGGAAAGTGGTCATTGAGAAAGTTAGATTTTATAACTTGACATCGGACAGTCTAAGACATGACAAAATAATCATAATTTATAAATTATCCAGGGTTCGTGAAAGAGGGGATGGGGGAGGGAGGGGGAAAGTGAGGCGTGGATACCAAGGGCTCAAGTAGAAAGAAAATGTTTTGAGAATGATGATGGCAACAAATATAGGGTGCTTGATACAATGGATGGACTTATGGATTGTGATAAGAGTTGTATGAGCCTCCAGTAAAATGATTTTTAAAAAAGAGGTGTACAAGAAAAACAAACAGTGCAACATCTCAGGGTTGGAATGGTTTTGAAACAAAACAAAACATGATTTCAGTTCTTTATGCTACATGTTTAATTTCTTCTAAAACATTGAGGCACCTTCAGAAGTGAGGGTGTGCTTGTTGGTGGGTGTGAGTTACCCTTCCGTTGATGAGTCGGTGCACACGGAGCCAAATGCCGCTGCCCGTGTACGTCCCTGCAGTCCACGGGGATTGGGCTGGCAGGATCCACAGCACTCTCAGTGGGTGACTTTTTAAAGAAGGAGATTACCAACTCCTTCCTCATCCATGTTTACTTTGGAAGTTTCACCTAAACCCATTCAACATCATTGCAACATGTAAGTCTCCACTGACTGAGAGGCGATGGTTTGGAAAGGTGAGGCACATGGAACGGATTTTAACCAAGGCCTCCTCTTCTCTGTAATGCAGGATGTTTATCGGATAGGAGAAAGGGGCTGATATTGCTAGAACTCAATGAAGGACCTGCGGTAACAGTCATAGAAGCCCAGGGTCCGGGAGGAAGACTTTGTCCTAACAAGGCAAGTGATGTCCAAGGCCAGTATCCACGGTGTCTCGATGCTCTAACTTATGCTTCAGGGAAAAATAACATCCGATTGCTTTAACTTGGCACAGAAGCACGGAATCACATATCTTAGTAAAAGTGCTGAAATCGGTGTCTTGCATGAGAGAGCTCTTTTAGAGATATAGGTAAGAAGTAAATACTTATGGATAGACTGGGCCTAATTGTTGAAGTTAAATGCAATGATCATGCTATAATTTAGAAATATCTAAGGAGCAAAGAGGACAAATCTTTGTTGACTATCAACCAGATGGCAGCTCTGGCGCTAAGCATTTTACAGATTGTCTAATTAATCCTTGTAATCCTCCAAATAAAGTCGTGTTATCCCCATATTACAAAGGGATAGGAAAGTCAAGTAACTAGACCCAAATCCCACCAGTTCTGTGTGATGAGGCGTGGGTCTTATGACACTTGGTCCCTACCTTTGTGTTGTAGAACCTTGTTTGTTCTTTTACTGTTGTGTGCACATTAGCTGTGATTTGAATGAAATGCATTTTGCTAATCCAGCCCCTTCCCCAAATGGATCTGGCCTACAGGCTCTAATGGTTGAATGTGTGAGTGGTCATTCTAGTTTTGGATTAAAATCATGATTCATTATTCTCATCAAGTTGTGACTATCTGAGAAGGCTGAGTGCTCGGGACCTGGTAAGAAGCCAACTTGGCTAAACTCTTTCAAGCACTGAATATGAATGAAAGGTTTGCTAGCAAAAGGCGGTGCCATGCGATAACTCCAGAGAAAGGCTCAAACTGCAGACAGGTCTTGGATGGATCCTGCCCTCCTACAGTCAAATCCTAAATTTAGGAGTGCTAGTGTTGCAAGCTGAGTGACAAAAGTATTCAGAATAGGCCTGACCTTATGTTTTCCTGCTCAGATTTTTCTTGAGGGTGCATCTTCCAGATACTGCTGTGTCCTACAAGATTTTGGAAGAGACTAAACTTCTGTTTCCGTGATACGTTTCCACAACATGTTCCTACGATACGTGAACATTACTTCTACTTCCTTTCAAAGTATATAATTGTGTCATTTTCTCAATAAAGCAAGGTAGTCTTGAGACTGCCCGACTACTGGAGCTGATTTCTCCCATGAAATTCTTGATGCACATCACAAGATTCTTAGAACAGTGGCACGCAGAAACCACATTTTGGCAAAGAGGCAACCAAAAAAGCTGCCTGTACTGTCACTCACCACAGAAGGGAGGATGTAGACACGGGCGCTCCTTGGTGACACCTGCCAGGACCTGCCCTTTCACGCGGCTCTGTCAGTGCGACTGGGTCCTGAGCATTCTGGGAGCTAATGCCTTGAGCAGAGCCCAGGTACTATCAGGGATCTCTCTCTGTCAAAGCCAATGTCACCTTCACACATTGGACGAACAGCTATTGTTAGCTAGTGGAACAAGCGAGAATGTGGAGGTGCTGGTGTTTTTGTTTTGAAATCGAATATGAGATAGAGATTTTCCTTACTTTGTGTCCAGTTCTTCTAAGAGGCAGAATCATACTGGTTTAAAGGAGAGTAGAGAGGCAAGAATTCAATATCGTAAATTATACTACACTGGGTTCTTTACTCATATGAGTATAGTTTTTTGTTTATGTGCTTTTGTTTTATTTATTTTCATTTTAAAAGACATTTTATTAGGGACTCATACAACTCTTATCATAATCCATACATACATCAATTGTGTAAAGCACATCTGTACATTCTTTGTCCTCATCATTTTCAAAGCATTTGCTCTCCACTTAAGCTCTTTGCATCAAGTCCTCTTTTTTCCCCTCCCTCCCCGCTCTTCCCTCCCTCATGAGCCCTTGATAATTTATAAATTATTATTTTTTCATATCTTGCCCTGTCCGACGTCTCCCTTCACCCCTTTTCTGTTGTCCGTCCCCCAGGGAGGAAGTCACATGTAGATCCTTGTAATCGGTTCCCTCTTTCCAACCCACTCACCCTCTACCCTCCCAGTATCACCACTCACACCCCTGGTACTGAAGGTATCATCCACCTTGGATTCCCTGTGCCTCCAGCTCCTATCTGCACCAGTGTACATCCTCTGCTCTATCCAGACTTGCAAGGTAGAATTCGGATCATGGTAGTTGGGTGGGGAGGAAGCATTTAGGAAGTGGAGGAAAGCTGCATTCTTCATTGGTGCTACGTCGCACCCTGACTGACTCATCTCCTCCCCTAGACCCCTCTGCAAGGGGATCTCCAGTGGCCGACAAATGGGCTTTGGGTGTCCACTCTGCACTTCCCCCTTCACTCACTATGGTAAGATTATTTTTTTTCTGATGATGCCTTATACCTGATCCCTTCGACATCTTGTGATCACACAGGCTGATGTGCTTCTTCCATGTGGGCTTTGTTGCTTCTGGCTAGATGGCCACTTGTTTACCTTCAAGCCTTTAAGACCCCAGACACTATCTCTTTTGATAGGCAGGCCCCATCAGCTTTCTTCGCCACATTTGCTTATGCACCCGTTTGTCCTCGGTGATCGTATCATGGAGGTGTGCAGCCAATTATATGATTTTTTTGTTCTTTGATGCCTGATAACTGATTCCTTCAGAACCATGTGATCACAAAGGCTGCTGTGTTCTTCCATGTGGGCTTTGTTGCTTCTGAGCTAGATGGCCATTTGTTTATCTTCAAGCCTTTAAGACCCCAGGCGCTATATCTTTTGATAGCCGGGCACCAGAACTTGGGCCTCTACTCAAGCACTATCTCAATGCATGAATACTTTCTTTTATTAAATTGGCATTCTATGATGCTCACCCTCCTGACACAACCGCTGAAGCCAAAGCGGGTGAATAAGCAAATGTGGTGAAGAAAGCTGATGGTGCCCAGCTATCACATATGAGTGTGTTTATTCTAGGTGGTAAATATTACTCTTTTTTGTTAACAAATTAAAGCAGACAGACAAAGACACCCTGATTCTCTAAGAGAATTTAAGCCATAGAACTCTAAATGATGGCACCATATAATAAGCTATAGGTATGATTTCAAAATCCATCATTATGCTGTGGTCTAATGTAGTAGCCAATGGCCATTATGGCTCTTCAACTTTAGATTAACATGACATTGAAATATAAGCTAAAACTTTAATCCCATCCTCATGCTAGTCACCTTTAAAGTGTTCGTAAGTGTTCGTGGCTAGTGGCTACTCAAAAGTACAGTGCAAACATGGAGCGTTTTCATATCAAAGACAATTCTATGGGGTGCTGCAGTTCTATAGCTAAGTCAAGAACTCTCCTGATGTAACTGTTCACAGAAATCACACAAATGAGGTTAAACGGAAAAAAAGGAGCATGAGATAGATAGCGTGAAGACCTCCCACGCTTGAAAGATCTTTCACAATGACAGTTTAATCGGCAAAACCGTCTACAATATAAACTAGCCCAATCATAATCATAATCACCGCGTGTAGTCTACAATCCTTCTTTTGTGGGGGCTCAATTTTAACTCTGGCATACATATAAACTCATTTAAATTTCACAACAATCCGAGGATGTTAATACCCTGTGATCCCCATTTTATGGATGAGGAAACTGAGTCACAGTATGGTCGAGCAACTTCCCGAGGTTTTTACACATCAGGAAGAAGTACAAGCAACATGGGAACCTAAGTAGCCTGGCCGCAGATCTTGGCTGTGCACGCAGTATGCCATACAACGATGTTTTATAGTCCTCCTTCGGAGCAAGTTGCTGATTAGCAATGGAGACACAAAAATCGCTGTTCTTTTTAAAAGCAGGGCCCTGAAACCAAGCCATCTTCCCTCTTGCATGTCATCTTGCTTGTCTATATAGATGAAATACCCTCTCTAACCTTTAATATAAATGATAAGTATTGTATGCCTACATTCACCTAGATATGTACGAGTATATAATATTCCCACGTCTTGGCAAAAGTTAGTGTCCCTACTTGCCTCCCTCACAGGCACATGACAAAGAACAGAACCCCAGGTAGTCTAACTCTGATCTTTTCTGGAACCTTCTTATCTGCAAAGTAGGTTTAGAATGGTTCACCAAATGTCTCAGCAAAATTCTGGGACAAGGCCTTCAAATTTGACTTGAAAGACCAGAAATTATGTGTGTATAATGTGTGCATTTGGAGGTTCTAAATACTTTTGTAATCTTCTTGTATAAAATGTTCCCAGGTGGCGTTCTTTTAGCCATCCATGTCAGGTAACCGCACAAAGCATGGCAGTCATCCTTCAGAAGAAGCAGACCCATGGGGGGGTCCTGGCCGTGTTATGCACTAATTTTGTGTTTCTGTTTGACACCGACCGGTTGGGTGGAATACTCTTGTGTTTTAAGCCAATACAGAAAATACTTAGAAGGTGCTAGCAATTTTAAATTAAGAAAACTGACATGGAAAACAAAATTAAATTTGAATCATTAGCTAAGTCCTTTAGTTCTCAAGTGGAATCAATTTAAAACTCAGTTTACTTATTTATTTTTATGATAATTTAACTAACGAGTAGATTTTAAAGGCTTTAGCATGGGAAATTTGCAGCTTAAAAAAAAGCAACTACTAGTTTAAGTTTGCTTGGGTATGGCTTTAATTTAGCCACAAAAATAAACATTGCATTATCTTTCTGATGATGGCTAAGAGTCACCTTCGCAGATAGGCATGTGGTGTCCGAACATATCCCGGTAAAGGCAATATATAACAAATTCTTGGCTTTGTAATGGCTGTAAGCGCACTGCTTACCCGCCTTCTTCATTCAGATACCTACTTTAAATATGTATTTACATACTAATTAAAATTCTTCAATACAGATTAGTTTAAAGCAAGGAATATTGAGTGAATTCTTTGGAACATTATCTCTTTTCCTCGAGAATACAGAGTAAAATCCTCTGCATATTGTAGAAAATGGGTTGATATGGGTTTTGTTTTATTTTGGGCCATTGATGAAGGTGGGAACCAACCTTGAGATCATCCAGTCCACCTCGCTCAGTTGCTTTGGTGAACTGATTCACCACCGCACGGAGCTGGGCAGAACTCCGACTTGGGCCCCAGTTCTTTTTCTCTCCAAGAGACATCACCTGGACACTTGGAATCTTCTCTTAAGGCAGGATTAAAGCATGTGAAGCCCAGATTACTCTCCTGCTTTGCTTACTTACTATGGCCAAAGTGTAAGCACCTTGGATTAGTCTTAGGTCTTCTGTGTCCGTATCTATGTAATATTAGGAATATGGAGTTCCTGAGTAGTACAAAAGGGGTATACCCTCAGCTGTAAAACAGAAGGAAGGTTGGAGCTTCGTGTCCGCTCAGGGGCACCTTGGGCAGAAGGCCTAGCAATTTACTTCCCAAATATCCATCCCCGGCTACTCTATGGAGCATAGTTCTATTCTGCTACCCCCGGGGTTCCCATGGGCCATCGTTGAGACCACGGTTACTCGCTCTTTCACGATGAATGCTTGAAGCGCTAGAAGTAGAAGGGACCTTATCGATGCTCGATCTCATGTTCTTTGGGTTCTGGATGGAGCAAATGAGACATGAAGTGACTGGTTCAAGGCCACACAGCAAGACCCCAAAGAGATTTGCCAGCCCCTATTCCAGATGGCCTGACCTAATCCTTTTCTCATTCCTAGGGTGTATTATTTGTGAAACCATGGTCAGATGTGGAAATGGACACCCCCGCATAGCAGAAGCCTACTGACTCTTGTACCAGTGGCCTGATGGGTGCTTGGGGCACTGTTGAGACATACGTATTTGCCCCCAACTAGCTCAGCTGAGGATAGGCGCATGCAGATGATCATGAACCTGAGAAAAACGTGTTGTTTTCTTTTTCATGCGTGGTAAAGCACCCGGGGCCAGGCAAGCCTGCCTCACCTCAGTGCTTCGGGAAGATGACACTGGAAGTGGAGCTGTGATAAGCTGCGTGAAGAACAGCACCAGAGGAAAGAGGGCGGGGTATCGGCAGTAACCTACAGACAGATGAAAACCCCGGGCTGTGTCCTGAGAGTTTTAGCTAATCCAGGCTCATGATTTGATTTGAGAAGAGCTACTCCAGGCTACTGTGTAATTATGGAAGCATTCACTCGGCTGGCTCCCAGTCGCCTCATCACGTTCTACTTCATTGCCCTTTATGCTAAAGCCTCTGTTGATGAGAGGGCGGAAACAGTAAGTACAAATAAAGCAATTAGCAGGTGGGAACACTACCACTGTTTAAGGATAACATACAATCTTTATTGGTACTTATTAAGTAGACAAAGGCAAATATCACAAACCACAAAAATGAGAAGGGTGTGGGGACACAAAGAGAACAGGGAAGGCATTTACAAACGTATCTTTTCCATTTTGCAAATCGAACCACAAAGGCCAGTTTAAAAAAACGACAGCACACCTCCAATTTATTTATATGATAAGATTCCCCTTCCTTTTACGCTGTCTTCTTTCTCCTACATAGTGTTTTGCAACGCGAATTAACTTGGAAAAAAAAAATATTGTGGAGTTTGGGTTGTGGTCCAGCCCGCCAGCAGGGGGAGTGCGGAGGGTTAGCAAACTTGGGCAGGGCTCTGCCCTTTGGAGCTCCACTCCCTTCACAGGCACTGTTGCCAGAGTGAAACCTGTCCTTCGAAGACAAAGAGCAGAAAGGTCAAAAGGGAGGGGAGGGGGACCTGGGGCGGCAATGCAAGAGGATTTCAGGTGTTCTTGAAATCCTAGTGCAGGAGATTGAAGAAATCAGAGCACAGGCATTCACCTTCCCTCCATTTGCAGGCTCATGCAGGCCCTCTGCTTCTCTGCTCACATGTCTGAGAACTGGGGCCACGACCATCTGACTATCCAGTATTCCATGATTCTGTGTCTTGGTAGATGGCATAGCTCTTCTGACCGAGACTGATTTTGTGTGCCCAGGTATGAAAAAGGACAACATCCAATAACAATCCTATTGCCATCCAGTCCATCCGGACTTCTAGTCACCCCACGTTACAGAGCACAACTTCTCCATCAGACATTTAGGTTCCAGTCTTTGAGGCGAGAGATGGCTGCATTCTTCCTTGGCACTGCTGGGTGAAATTGAATCACCAACCTCTAGAGGAGTAGTCAAGGACAAGACATTTATGCCACCCAGGAAACTTCCCCAAGTAGGAAAATGAAGTGAAAATGACTGTTGTTTTCTTTTTTTAAATCATTTTTAAACCATTTTATTGGGGACTCGTACAGCTCTTATCACAATCCATCCATCAATCCATCCATCCATCCATCCATCCATCCATCCATCCATCCATCTATCCATCCATCCATCCATCCATCCATCCATGCATTGTGTCAAGCACATTTGTGCATTTGTTGTCATCATCATTTTCAAAAATTTTTCTTTCTACTTGAGCCCTTGGTATCAGCTCCTCATTTTTCCCTCCCTCCCCGGCCTCCCTGCCTCATGAACCCTTGATAGTTTATAAATTGTTATTATTCTTTTTATGTCGTACACTGACTGTTGTTTTTCTCTAAGCATCCCTCAAGAAGTCACCCCTGTCCCTGTTCTTGAACGCCATAGGAATTCAAGCTCTGCTGCCAACTTGAGCTTGGAGCCCTGGTGGTGCAGCGGGTTATGCGTTTGGCTGCTCACCACAAGGTCAGCTGTTCCAAACTACCAGCCGGTCCAAGGGAAAGAGAAGAGTCTTTCTTCTTCTGTAAAGGTTGACAGTCTCGGAAACCTACAGGGGCAGGTCTACTGTGTTCTAGCGGGTCGCTGTGAGTAGGAATCAACTCAACTGGCAGTGTGGGTTTTTGTTTGTTTGCTTGCTTTTGGCAACGTCAGCTACTAAGTGGGACATAGTTTCTAATGTGAACAGCAGATTTCCAGCAAGACCAAGGAAGAGAGAGAGACGGCAGTCTGCAGACAAGCCCATGTGCTTTTCCTTTGCTTTCAAGGGTGGTGCAAGGGGATGGTGGCAGAGCTCGCACAGCGACAGGCCTCGGTGGATGGTGCTTGCCTCCTGTATTGTGCTTTGCAGCTGTGGTGGCTTCTTATGAATGAAGACGCGTGGAAATTGTGTTGAGCAAGTCTATTTTCACTGTTTCTCCCCAAACAGCACATGTTCCCTTCCTGTCTCTGTGTCACGTTTTGGTAATGGTCACAATAGTTCAAACATGTTTCATCCTAGTATTGTCCACTGAGGAGCCTTGGAGGTGCAGTCAGCTCCGTGCTGGACTGCTAACTGCAAGGCCAGCTTATGAGTTGGAGCTGCACGAGGTTCAAACCCACCCGTTGCTGGGTTGGGATGGAACAAATGACGGTGGTGTTCTTGTAGGAGGCTGAAGGGATCCTGATGATGCTCTTAGGTAAATTGCTAACTGCAAGGCCAGTAGTTCCAACCCACCTTGGGGAAATGATGCTGCTGTCTGTTCTTGCAATGATCTACAAGAATCTTGGAAATGCTAGTCAGGGTTGCTCCGGGTCAGAATTGACACAATTTCAAATGGGTTGAGTTATTGTACACTTAATAGACGATGCCATGTGGTAAGCACTGCTTGTGTATGCACTGGGCAACCAAAAGTTCATGTAACCTGTGACAGTTGCTTTATGCAGTGGTCTGGAACCAAACCAGCCCTGGCCTCTCTCTGAAGTCTGTCTGGATCTAGGAAGAGGACGCCTTGGTAGTGGCAGACACTGGCTTAATCGGGAAGCCCTGAGTCAAGCCGAATGAAGCCTTTGTTCTCATCCTTGAACAGGTTTTTGGCTTTTACTCCAAGTTTTCTGTGTTCTTCCTCTCTTCCCTGTTTCCATTAGTTATCGACGACGTGAGCCAGAGCCAGAGATTCCAAAGTAAAATCTTTGTGTGATGACACTGAGGAAAATGTATATTTTGCACCTTGCCTGAACCTGGAGAGACCAGCACTCGGTGTCAGGAAACATGAAGGTCTAAAGGTGATAGTGATGGGCATCCTTCGTGGGAAGTGACTCAGGTAGGCAAAGCATGGAAAGACAACTTCCAGACGTGTACAGAACGGTAACCACTTGGCGGTAACATCTTGGTGTACCTCTGGGCATGAAAAACCAAACTCACTGCCATCAAGTAGATGCCGACTCACGGCAAGCCTGTAGAACAGGGAAGAACTTCCCCTGTGCGTTTCGGAGACTCTAGTTGTTTATGGGAGTAGAAAGCCCCCCTCTGTCCCCTGTACTAGCCAATAGAGCAACGTGTGTATCATGACGTTTCTTTTGAAAAGTGTATGCTGTCTCGTTAATATTTCTTTGGAGGATCCCCTTTGTGCTTCTGACCTTTTCTTCAGGGAGTCCCTGAAGTTATAAATCTCTGACTTATAACCTCTGCCTGCGGTTACAACCCCACCTTCAAGAAGCCTGTTACAATTCAAGATGATGCAATGTTGGCAATCATAAATGGGTTCTACTTTGAGACATGCATAAAGACATTATTATTATCACCGTATTATGTTTTAGTAGATCTGCAAGTGTTTCTTCAATGTTTTTCATGCGTACATGACATCCTATGTCCTTAGACACACATTGGACTGACATTAGGAATGAACCATGCCTAAATATTGGATTTACATACACATTTGACATAAAGAGAGACATAGGGCAAGCACTTGTCCAAGACCTTATCGTCGCAGCATTGATGGCATGGGGGGCTGTGTTGGCAGCTCCCACCAGTCCCTCTGGAGGGCACAGTGAGGCAGCCTGCCTCTGTGAAGACTGGACAGCCTTGGAAATTCCTTGGGTCCTCCCTACTCTATTCTATGTAGAATTATTACTTTATAGAATCCATACAGTCTCTCCAGTGCTCCCTAATCAGTGTTTTCTAGTTGTAAAAGCTTTTCACAGTCCTGATTCTTATTCTTATCCTGATTCTTAGCAACAGCTTGGGATGGATTTGGTCTTTGGCCGGTGCGATGATATCATGGGTTGAGGAGTAAGTACATGGTCATGGAATGGCTCTGAACCCGTGCAGAGTCTCTTGGTCTGGGACATCAGCCAACCTTCTAGGTCAGGCTGAATCTGGTGTGGCCTCTGCCTGTGCTCAGTTTCAAGCAGCAAAATCCGAAACTTTCTCTGGTCATTATCAAGCCCTTGAGAACTACAAGCACTTTATGAAAAGATGACTAAATGAAAGTTTTGCCCAACTTCTAATGACTCGGGATATGGGTATTTTAGACATGTGATAAGTTACAGAGCCGAATCCCATTTGATTAATTTTTCCACCCACTCCCTTTATCACATTGACATGTTTTCTTGCTGCTGCCTGTGAAATAAAAAAGCAAAGCAAAGTACAGACACCCGCAGAGACCATGAAGATTTGGTTCTCTCTGCCACGGAGTCAAGGCTGACTCATAGCAACCCCTCTGTGAGTCTTCCAGGGAGTAGAAAGCCCACACTTCCTCCCTCAGAGCTTCTGGTGGTTTTGAACTTCAGACCATGCAGATCGCAGCCCAACATGTAACCACTATACCACCAGGGCGCCACAGATTCTACAATATCCCAATATGGGGTTTTTCACAATCAAGCATGTCACACCCACTTTTTTGGATTGCCTGTGCATATGGAAGTTCTGTTGACACAATATGATGGCCAGTGAAGGCTGCTAAGTGTGCAATCGCATTGTGTGAGAGTTTGAAATCCGGTGAGAATTACCAAGATCTGACACAGGCCGCGAACGGGGCACATGCTGTCAGAAACATGGTGCCAGTACAACTCGCCCCAACTGGGGCCGCCACCAGCTGTCCCTTGTAAGCAATGAAAACCAAAAATGCCCCACCATACCTGAAAAACTCAGTGAGGTGTAGCGCACACAAGAGAATGAACCAGGCCAGTAATGCAAACACCTGGTTGCTTGTGGTGGGGCTCAAGGGGCCCATGTGACTTTGGTCACTTAAACCCATAAAAACTCACTGTCAGTAGGAGTAAACCGCCCAGCCAGGGTTGGACCTTCCTAAAGGAGCCCTGGAAGCTCCTCTTCTCTCAAAGGCAATCAGGAGTTTAGCTGTAGCATCATGGAGGTGGGCAAGAGGTCCGTTTTGCTTTGGAACACTGATGGGCACACCATTTCTGTTGGCCAACTCATTCCCTTTAGGAGACTCCTCATAAACACACCCCTTTCCCCTGCATGGTGAGGGGCTGTTCACAATGGATCGGTTCCATTTACTTTTAGTGAGACACGCATCTCCTTTCTAAGAGTGTAAGGATGCAATGAAATGACTTGGGAGGCAAAAAGTTCAGTCTGCCCATGTCTTTAAGGGTCCAGGACAATTCACAAGAGCTGTGGCTCATTGCGGACCGGTTCTCAGGAAGGGATCACGAGGATCATCAGGGAGCTCCACCATCTAGCTATCAGCCCACATCAAGCCCACCTGACGCCATCTAGGACATCTTTCCTCCTGACAAAGTAGGCTGAGGCCTCTTTGGGCCAGGCCTCGAGGAGGTCTGAGCCAATTCTCCTCTCACAGGTCATCAGTAGTGAACCCTAATGATGACCGATGTGTCCTCCTGGCCAGGAGTCACCACACCCAAAGCCTTTTGAGACCCTTGCAGGAACGCCCGGGCATCCCTTTCCAAGATGTCTGGGGAGCCGATGGGGGATACATCCCTCTCATTGACTCAAAAAGCATGCTGCCTTCTGATTCAGAAATGTGTAACCTGGAGAAAAGAACCAAGGGCTAAGGGACGAAGACGGTAGAACCTTCTTCCACATTCTGAAATGTTCAGGATTGAATAATTCCTACCAGCTGCTTAAGCCTGTTTCTGACTAAGCAATGGGTCTTCGGAGATCTGTGTTCAAGGATGACACACTCCTTCCCTGCCTGCCCAGGTGTCTGTACCACCATAGGCCGCTCAGAGCATCCAGGTTGGAGGTCTTGAAAAGTCAGCCTCCCCAGCCTTTCTCACCAGAGGCAAAGTACATGCCCCAGCTGGCTTGTAAAAGCAGTCCATCTAATCACATAATGCCTCTGTAATGTGGTTTCTTCAGTTAAGTGACCCACAGGATATTAAACTGGTGGTAACAACTCACTAGGGACGGAGCACTGGCAAGCACTTCAAGAGCAGCTTGGATCACTGTGAAACGGGATGCTCATTTCTTTGGAAAGTATGGAAATAAAAGCGAGCCACGGGAGAACATCAGCACCGCGTACATGCTATATTGTTCACGAACCTGCCATAAATAAGCGCCTCTTTACAAGAACCCAATTAAGAAATGTGCATTGTATTACCAAGTATAAATATTCTGTAATATAGACTCCTTCTCTTGCCTCCTCCTACCCGCATTCCCACCCTTGTCGGGGCCTCCTTGTTATTCAAGCTGTTATTCCATGTCCCACTGCGTGGCACATCTCCGTTTTTGTTGTTGTTGATTGAGTTATTTGGTTGGTCCGGCTGTTTAAAATAAAAAAGAAGAAGAAAATCTGTAAGCTATAAAAGGCATCGTCTGTCTTCTTTTGTTTGTGGATTAGAGTGTGCCTTGGCACTGGGGCCCCACCCCAAACCTCCCACCAAGACCATGTCATATTTCTACATGCTTGTGCATGTTCAGTTCTACCTCTTTTGAAATGATGCCCAAAGCCGAGCCATGTTTACATAAGTAAAAGGGAGTTTCACTTTTATGCTGTAATTTCTGCAAGGAGCAAAGAGTTTCCCTGGTCGTACCTTATACTTTGTTCATCGGTGAATTTCTATTTTTCTAACGTGATGGTTTTATCCAGCTTTGACAACAGATTTCTTTAGGAGATTACACACCTGGAATTAACTTTCTCTGCCAAGAATTACAGAGCACCTGGAAGTACTAAATCATTTTTTTTATCTCTGTTTTAGAAGCTTTACATAGTGAAATTGCATATCTTGAACTTGACTTGTCTCTTGAGGAGAAGCTTAAGAGGCAATGTTGGGTAGGTTTGTAGATTTGCGTGTAATGCAGTAAACACACCCAAGGTGTGTTTATTTCTCAACAGCCAAAGACTTGCTACGTGAATACCATCTCCCCAAGTGTCTCATTTCTTCCCTGGCTCTGCTTACCACACAACATATGGAAATGTGAGTATGCACTTACAGCGGGCTGTTAGCTGTATTTACATTACACCAGTTCTAACACTAATCCCCATGAATGTTTGATATAGCTCCCAACACCAGGTTGAAATAGATGTCAGACACCGTGTGTGTTGCATACCTGCTGGGCACCATAGACACCCACACCAGCCTAAACCAGGAGAATGACCAAGAAGGGTCTCTCGGAGGAATTTCTTTCCTAAAGACAATTTTTTTTTGGTTTTTTTTGGCTAACTCAACAATGTCTGTTGACAACGGGAAATGTTTTCTAGGAGTAGGAATGCTACCCAAGTGCAGCAGCAATGACTTTGTAAAGCCACGTGGGTGCTGATGATAAGCCCCAGTGCTTGTATTCATTGGGGGTATTTCTTACATTTTCTGCCTGTAGGAAATGCAGGGAGAAGGTTGGCTATGGCTTCCTAATGAGGAGTGGGAGTCTGAGCCAGGGAAGGTTTTACAAGCTCCTTCAGACACACGAGAAAGATAAAAGCGTGTGTGTGTGGTAGACATTCCTTCATAGGGGCGAGGGTGGGAGGAGTGGGGAAAAATCCTTCACATTTTGCTATCAGCATTAGATCTCTTGTTTTTGCTGTAAAATCCCGAATATGCTCAAGTTTTCCTGACATGAAGCCTGACTGGTACAACAACAACCAAAACATTTTCTTTTCTTCATCTTTTTTTATCCTGAGGCATCGTTACGCGGCTCTGCTTGGTTATGAAGTTTGCCAAACTGGTTCTGCTTATTCTCATCAAACAAAGGTAATTTCTTCTCTTGGTTGTCTCGGCTATCATGCCAACATGTTAAAGGTCCAAAGTAACCATAGTGACAAGTTACATGCACATAAACATGTATTCTGATTCTGTTTAGGGAGACATAAATGCTGTCATATTGAGAAAGGACTAGAAAAATTACAGATACACCAACACATAGAATTTGATTTTTTTTAACACAAGCAACGTAAGACCAATTTTCATTACACTAAACTGAGGAGTACAGAAAATCACATTGGTGCTACATTAAAATACATCTGCTATCAGGTTTAAGTACAAATCATTGAATCTCACAAATTACTATTTTCTTGAACTGTGGTTTAATTTTACATAAATGTGCCTCAATTCTTCCCCGGGTTTAGATAAACTCATTATGTCCTTTAAGTAGTTCGAATTTCCTGATAACCAGCAGTCAAACGGAGTAACAAGCAGAATTAGTAGCCAAGTCTAATAAACGACTGGGAAAAATTGTATCTGCCACATCCTCCTGGTTCCCACACACTCTGGTTACATCATTTCTTAGCCTGCAAATTCAGGGGCCAATTGGGTTCCAGAGCTTGGGTCAGGTGACCCAAACATCAAAATGCATCTGAAACCCTACCCGAAAGATGGGGTTTCAGCAGGGGCCTCTGGATAGCCGACTCCTATGTGGCGGCTGTGCAATTTTCGGATTTTATTTCACCTGCGCTTTGAGGCAGAGCTTTTGGTCCTACAGATTGACGGCCGAGGCAAACTTGTTGATGTGGGTTTTGCTGTGCAGGTGCGTGGGCAAAATTATTTCCTGGACCACATAGTATGCTCAGTTATGTAATGGCTTAAAAAAATAAAAGATGACGTAGAGGCAACTCAGAAGTCCCCCTCTGAGCTGGTTTCCACCAGCAGAGAGAAGCCTGCCTTTTCCAGTTTGCTTCTTTTTACCCACTGGTGTTGGGATCTTGCTGTAGTTTCTAAATGTGCAAATCCCCCAAAATGCCAAAGCCCAGTTTTCTCAGGCCCACACAGTGTACTATCCCAACGGTGGCCCTGAAATGCTGCGTTCCTCCAGAGGAGCAGGCTGGGTAACTCTATCCCCTGGCTAAGGTTGCATGGGGCAAGGCAAGTGATGGCAACAACGACTTGTTTTCTGCAGATGTAGAAAGGCATTTTTTTACATGTGCAGGAAGCAACAAAAACCTGGTCTTAGGGAGCAGGTGAGTGAGGTACCTTGCGGGAAATCCGCCAACTAATCCTTAAAGTTGTAGTGACAACATCAGAGCCCACAGCTTGACACCTCGGCCATCCACCGATTTTCATGTTCAGGTTTCCATGTCTCTTGATGTCCACAGTAGGAACTGTGTGCATCTGAGGCTGAAAATCAGCTCAGAATTGTCCCCAAGCGGAATCCATGAGAAATGGAATGTGCATTGGGAAAGTTCTTTGATCAAAGGTTATGAAGCATTCAATGTTTCTTCCAGAACAGAGCAATATGGCACAAATGAAAGAGAAAAGTCCGGGGAACAACGATTTTGGCAAAGATGGGGCCAAACACAAAACCATTGCTTTCTCAAGTCGTTTTCTTTCCCAGGCAGACCTTTGACCCAAGGAAAATGACTTCATTTATCCAACAAACGTTTGTGTGTGCGGGTTATTGGGCCAGGAATCCTGGAGGCCTAGTCACGAGCAGGGTTGCCAACCGCAGGGTTGGCAGTTCGAAAGCACCAGCAGCTCTGAGGAAGAGAGACTGGCTTTTCTACTTCTCTATAAACAGTTTCAGTCTCGGAAGCCCCCAGGGGTCGCTGTGAGTCAGCATTGACTTGATGGCAGCGAGCATGATTGTCCTGGGTGGCAAAGCAAGTGATGGGGACAATGCTGTGAGGATGATTGAGAGCATTGATGTAGGACCTCCCTAGCCTAGGAAGCCCTGGTGGGGAGGCGGGTTCAGCGTTGGGCTGCTAACCACGAAGTCAGTGGTTCCAACTCCTCAGCAGCCCAGAGGAAGGAGGACAAGGCCTTCTCCTCTTGTCAAGCTCAGAGCCCCACAGGGGCAGCTCTGCTGCATCCTACAGGGTGGCTTTGAGTTGAAATCAATGTGATGGCGGTGAATTTGATGTTTGGGGATGTTGCAGCAGATGCTTCCTCACCTACTTTGGCATCTTTCTATTTGTCTAGAAAGGATCTTATTATCTCTCTTTCAAGAGAAACCAAGATCAGAATAGTGAAATTATTTGCCCAATGTCATGGAACTGTGGACCACATGGTGGTCAGTGGAGACTGGATATCAAGTTGCTTGACCTATTCTGGGATCTCTGTCCTCACCTGCTGTGCTACCTTGCTTGCTCCTTAGACAATTCTATCTTGGCCTTTGCTCTTGTGAGTTGCTCTCCCCCCTCCCCCCTCCCCCATGGGTGTTCCAAGGCTGGAATCTTTCGGAGAAGGTCATCAGGCCTGTCTCTGGAAGCAGATCTTCAGGGTGGGTGAGGTAGTTAGTTTATTGTGCCAACCTGGCCGATAAACACATGTGGGGTCAATTGAAGGGCAGAGGGATAAATGTTTCGGTGAGTCTCGCCTTTCTATTTCTTGGGTCCCTTGCTTTGTGATGGTCGCACCAGGGTGCAGCTGCCTTAGCAGTTCCCTTCTTCAGCTTGCAAGAGTGACTTCCTGCAAGAAATCCCCAAGGAGAAGCCACATGGACCTACTCTGATACAGCCCTGGGTGCTAGAGCAGCCACGTGGAAACCCCTGCCAGCGCTGAGATGCTTACACATTCACTGACTCAGCTTTCCTCCTGCAGTCGGCATCATTGTATCTGTTTTGTGAGATGGAGGAGGACTTTGTGGACTGGTGTTGGACATACGGGTTAATGGATTAATGTTGGACTTGTGGGCATGGACAGCATTGGGTTGGGATGTTTTCTTGTTGCGCACTTAACCATCATATAAAACTCCCTGTTATAATGAGTTTATGTGGATTTGTTTCTCTAAAGTACCCAGACGAACACAGTGGACTCGAACTATCAACCTGTCAGCTGGTAGCTGAGCATATAATAACCATCTGTTCACCCAGTGACTCCAGTCTTGGCCGTCAGGAGTTTTGACTCCTGAGGTGCAGTGAGCCAGATAAAGAAAGACATGAATGGACACATGTCAAAAATAGCCACAGGACAGGATGCTGGAGGAGGTGGACGTTTGAGGGAAGATCCAGGACACTTCTGAGAAGTGTGTGTCGATAGGATGAGAGCAGGCAGGAGGGAGAGGAACTCGGGTATCTTTTCCCCTGCAGGGAAGCCTACAGAAACCTTCAATTTCTGGTTTCAGCCTGCAAAACCACTGCTGAAAGTGCCATGTAAGAGAGAGTGAACTCCTGTCCCCACGGGCGCCTGCCAAATAAAGTAACTCGGTGCTCACATATTTTCCAGTACAAGTGCTTCATTATTGATTCATGGTCCAGGTCCTCAGGACATGCTGCTCCTAATATTAGGTTTCAGCCGAGAATAATGAAAAGGAACACTGGACTGAATGTCTTAACATTTTTTTAAACAATGTTTGCAGTGCTAAATTCTATTTCTGGCTTAATTGGGGTCTTTACATAAACAAGAGGAGGGCTCCGAAGTGCTGGGGGTTAGCATAATACATCCCACAGCTTAGCCACAGGAAAGGTGAAAGGCAGCAGGATCAGAGCAGGGTCAAGGTGGCTGCAGACAGGGCGTTTTCCTCCCAATGTCTCCGTGTCTCTGTGTCTAGTCTTCTCTCATCCGGAGTTAGGGGTCCATCCAGAAAGGCGGGAGCAGCTGGCTGCTCCGAAACTTCATCTCATCAGCACGAGAGAGAGGAGGGCAGCAAAGAACCCCCGGCGTGGCCCTCAAAACAGGAAGGCCATCTGTCAGACATCACAGGCCTAGAGCCCACGATCTATTGAGCATTCCAGGAAGCAGTTTTCATTTCTGTTAAAATGGATGGGTGGGGTGGGGGGCGGGATGGGCATCTTAGTCGTCAACGTACACGAGTGATTCCAGTCTGGAGGGTACTCATCTATACACCAGCGTAATCACAAGCTCTAAGCTGATTGGTGGGTGCGTCTTCCCTGGGTACTTCACTCCTTCCTAGGCCCATACTGTCTTCGTTAGCATGTTACCTGATTGGCCTGCAATCGTAAATTCACCTGTCCACTGAGCAATGACTCCTCTGGTGAAAGAGGCAAGGAAAAGGATGGGAGGTCTCTCTGGTAACCCTTCAGTCATTCCGTCTGCCCCTCAGGTTCCACAGTCTTGGAGTCATTGGGCGTCAGAAGGAGACAATTGGCAACATGTGTGGCTTCCTGAACTTGGCCTGACACGGCTGCCTCTGCTTCAGCACATCTGTGATTGCTATGTCCCCAGCATTGATGCACTGGCGGAAAGGACGATTCACTTTGTTGTGCATCAGCTCAGCGAATCTGGTGACATAATATTGCTCCATGAAGATGGATTACTCACCAGCTTCTGGATGCTACATTTTTAGCAACGAACTCCACTTATGGGTAAATGTTGGCTCTAACAACTTCCCCCCTGTCCCCACTCCCACTCGCCAACCACCCAACCAATAAAGATCACTGAACACACACAAAAAAACAGCACCAAAAACCCCAGCTCTCTTGGGACCAGATGGCTATACTTTTTCTTCAGGATGAAATGCAGGCTATTTCCCCAGAGTAAGGGTTTGACTATAATTCGTCATATCACTCGACACAGATGTGCCACTTTGGAAATGATGACTCTGAGCGCCTTTTTCTCCTTCGGGTTTATGGAAGGTAATTTGTGTAGGGGGAAAATAATAGCCCATTTGAGAGTCATTACTGAAGAAGACAAAAGAAAGGAAAACTATATAATCTGCAAGTCAGGCAAGGTGCCTGGCCAGAAGGAAGTGGGGCTGCATCCAGAGCCAACCAAGGGGAGACCTCGTTCCTGTTTCAGCCAGAGCTCCCCAGGGTGTTGGAGGCCATCCTCTTACCTGTGACCACCATCTGCACCGGTGGAAAGGGACTCCGAAGGAGACTGTTTCATAGTCTAGCTTGTGGCGGGGGTTGGGTGTTGAATGCACCCTATAAGCTTCCCTCCCTCTAAGCCATGGTGTTTTCCATCGCCTCACAGGCATGTGAAGTTTGGACACTGAATAAGGAAGATAGAAGAATAATGGATGAACAGATGTGACTTTGAACCTAAGCTCTGCCTTTATTTGTAGAATTAGGCAAAGTAAACTTACAGGCGGGCACTATCCATATTTGTATGGTTGTTTCATAGCCTACAGATTCCAAAAAAGAACCTTCTTTAGTACATAAGCAGCCAGGGGAGATGACTATTATTATCATCTTTAAAAAACCATCCTGTTCATTTTTCTTTAGAGTTAAAGCTCTCGTGGTCAAACCAGGTAGGCGCCTTATTCAGGCTTTAGTAGGACAAAACACACAGAAATTGGCAAAACTTCCCCAAGTTGCTTTAGCATAGCCTATGCACGTCGCAGACAGTAAGACATAATCGTCTACTTATTCTGCGGTGACTGGCAGCCAAACCTTAGAGCAATTTGCACTCCTATCAGATAGCAGGTTTTCTCCCTTTACCCCGAGGCCCAAATTGGGCTGGCCTTTATCGCCAAATTATCGGCCCTCCGATCCTCGGGAGAGACTGAGACCCACAGCTTCTAAAATCTTCCCCATGGTTGTGTCCAGTAAATGCTTGTCCCTGTTTTATGACCGTGGCACACACAGTGAAACACCTAACTCATTCTAGCCATTTGCATTCTACCTGGAACTGTAATCCTGTAGGAATATTCCAGAAACGTACCTGGAAACCTGGATTTTGTGTCTTCCGAAGTTTTGGTCAAATACCTAGTACCTTCTCTGTGCCTGTCTTTTCTTTCTCACCAAAGGAGGAGCCACGAAGTAACTCGTCTCGCACAACCTGTCCTCTTCTCCTGTAGTCAAGACTCAACCAGAGCTGTAGTTCAGGGGGTTGCTCGCACGAAGTCCTTATCACCTGTGCCATTGGATGCAGGACGGAAAGCCGCAGCTTACAACATCCTGGAGGAAATTGTCTCCCGTAGGGCAGCCCAGGCCCCCTTCAGCTTCACCTCAAGGCAGCCCGCACCCAGTTGAATGCATCATGTCCTTTGGCCTTAAGGAACAAAGGCTCCGCAGACCTGCTGACCCTGCCCGGAGAGAGCGCTGGATGAAGATTGGGCCGGGAGGGTTACCAGCCCTCACTTCCCCAGTTCAAAACCCTTTGGAAGGTAAACTGCAAGACTAGACGTGGAGTCAAATGAGGACGTTAGGGAGCATGCATGTTAAATGACAGAGAAGGTCTCTGTCTAAAGCTTCCTGGTTCTACCACTTGGCAGATTGCAGGAGAGTCTCTGGATATAGCATAGGTTGGTAGGCAGGAAAAACTAAAGGAAATAGAGAGAGAAGGGGGAAACGAAGGGAGGGATGGAAGAAAGGAAGGAAGAAAATGAGAAAAAAGTTATCGAGTACTCACCACCGGTACATCGAGGCACTAGCCTAGGCTCTAATAGGCGCTAACCTTCATGCTTCCCTGTGTAATTCTCTTATTCCATCTCAATTTTCCAGTTTTGTAAATGGATACTTCCAAAGGGAAGTGTCAGCTCCCTAAGAACGCTTACTAGTTAAGAGCAGAAGTAGAACTTGAACCTCTCCTAGCCGTCCTTTGTCATGGTTAGTCTTAGGGCTCAATCATTTAATCAAACTGTAACCGAGGTGTCGCCGGGAAAGTATTTTGGAGAAGCAGTCCACAGCTGCAATTGCCTGACTTTAAATAAAGGATTCGACTGCCCATAAAGAAGGTGGACCTCATCCAATAACTGAAAGGACTTACGCGAGAGAGAAAAGGAAGTTTCTCAGAGAGTAAACTCAGCCGTCAATGGCAGCATCAACTTCTGCCAGAGTCTCAGCAGGCACTCTGGATTATGCACTTGTCACCGCCGCCCCTCTGTATTACATGAGTTCCCGACCACAGAATGAAACACTGCCTGGTCCTCTGCCATCCTCACCGTTGCTCTTACGTTGGAGTCCGTTGATGCCCAAGTAGTTCCTTGAAATACATACATAGTCATTCCTTTAAATATATACATATATGCCTATGTGTATATTTGTGTGTGTGTGTGTGTGTGTGTGTGTGTGTGTAAGGGGTAGTGGACAAGGGAATAGAGACCACATGGGCTCCTGCAAAAAGTTAACCCACTGAGCTGCTAACTCAAAGGTTGGAGGTTTGAGTCCCCACAGATGTACTTAAAAAAAAATCAGCCATTAAAAAGCTTATAAAACTCAGTTCTACTCTGATGCATATAGCGTCACCATGTATTGGGATTGATTTGAGATAACTGGTCTGTACTAGTTATATACTTGGTGTATATATAACTATTGGTGTGGGCTCTGAAGGGCTCTGATACATTCGCTCCCACCCAGGTAGCTTTGGTGCTCAGCGTTGATTCCAGGATTTCCAACTGAATCCAGCCTGTAATAGAATCTGTGGGAGACCCCATTGTCCTTCCAACTGTTGAAATGTCAAGATGAGGCCAAGATGCTCATCTCTAGGTCTGTGTTGGAGGGAAGCCACTTGGACCCAGCAGGAGGGCAGGGCAGGTGCCGAGTGACTGTCTGTGGGTGGCCCTGTGGCACCTACCTGCCCTTCTTATGGGGACACTTGCCAGACACAAAACAGGCCACAATTCACCATGAATCAAAAGTCTAGTGTTAATATTTTAAATTCTTTCTAAATTTGAAAAACAAAATCATATGTGGACACTTCTGGGTACTTATTTCAAGGAGCGATGTATTTTCTTCCCATGCGCCACAAATGTGCTTCTGATTATTCTAATTTTAAATTAGAATGTTCTGTGCGTTAGTCATGTTTGATCTTGCTTCGTGTCAATTGCTGGGGAATTTCAGGCTGCCATTTGATTGGTCTTCCATGATTTGGAAGAAGAGCGTGCTTCTTTTCAACTGGTAATCCTCTCTAATATCTGTCTGATTCACTGCTACAAGGTGCAGTTTAATGTTACCTGCCAATATTGTGTAGAATACGTGGGTGCCAAAATAGCTCTTGCTTCTTGTTAGACAGATTGGAACACCGTGTTTGAAAGTTTCTTTGTGCTTTGTCACTTAAGTAAAATATTAACACAGTAGGCCCTCTTCTACCAAGAGGCGGTCGTTTTAAAGTATGTAAAAGATACTCTCAGAAATAGTCTGGGGTTATTACACAATGGATGTTTAGTATCAAGGTAAATAAGACATGCTATTATTAGGATGTTTTGATGATGTTAAAATGATAATATTTGAAGAATTTAGAGTTTCCAGACCCTGGGTAAATGCCAACGCCACTCTTTCCCATCTTGTATATTCTTGGGCAAGTTACATGTGTTCTCTAAGTCCTGTATTTCTCTGCTACTAAATGGGATAATACCTTCTTATAGAGCTTATTTGGGGATGTGCAGATCACACGAAGCAAGGTGACTGCTGCATGTATCAGGGTGCATGGCATATTCTCAGATAAGGTACCAGATGGAATTTATTATTATTTGTCATAGAGAGCAGTTCTTTGCCTCTCTCTCTCTCTCTCTCTCTCTCTTTCTCTTTCTCTCCCTCCCTCTTTCTTTCCCGCCCTCTCTCCTTTATTCTGAACTGAAAACTGTCAAAACCAAAAGGGGCACCAACCAAAATGTGCAAATACATTTTTTTGACATGGAGATGCTTGAAAATGGAAATTAGTTAACCTCCTAATCATATAGCTGTAATAGGAATGGGATCACATGAAGATGATCATATGCCATCTTTGCATTCAGACAAACCCCTATGTACAATGCAGATGTTAAGAAAGACATCGGCATTGGTATTAATGTATGCTTAATGTTCACATTAGTAATAAGCTGTGATTAATAAGTGGGACAAAATATGCAGTAGTCTAATTCCTTTATTCATCACCAAAAGAATGTGTACATGTCATTATATTTTAGAGAACTCCCTTGCTAAAATTTGTACTTGATATCACTTGACAAAAAATATAGTCACTTTACTAAATGGAGCTATGTAGTATGAAAAGTATTTCTTAAAACATTTTTATCTGAGAGGAGAAAACTAAGATGCTACATATAAAACAACACATTATAATCAATTGGGGGATTGTCCTGCTGTTAAAAGCTCATGGAAAAATTGAATGAAAAGATAATGAACTTTTCATTAACGTTATGAAATCCCCATCCTATAAAGGTTTCATTTAAGTCCTTATTAGATATATTTATGCTTTCAATTTCCATTATGTCTTCAGATAATGAGGTCTCTGTGAAGTTACCTACTAAGTTAAATAAAACACAGGCTTCATCTTCAAAATTACATTTACTTGGGGTGATTTTGTGTCAACTGGTTGCACCTGTCTGGAGGTATGAGTGGAGTCCAACTTCTCAATCAGGCCACGGCCTAACGATATTTCTTTCAGGGTGTGGTTTACTTAGAAGTGATCTTGTGGAGAGCTGTCCTCCCTTCATGCCCCTCTTCTCATTGCTTGATTTGATGGAGAACCTGGCTTCTGTGGGCAGCAGCTCAAGCGGTGTACTGACCGTGGGAGGCATTGGTGCTCCATCACGTTCCTGCCAACCTTGGATCCATGTGACTCTGCACCCACTGGCCTGTGGTCTCCCAGCTTTGCATGTTGCTTTCCTGTTTCATTGGCCCACAGCTGTGTGAGTTTGGAGGGGTCTCCAGCTAGCATCTGACCTATGGGTTTGCGTTAGACTGGGCTGGACCACTTTCTTGATATAAATATTTTTCTTGATATAAAATTATGTCATAAGTTTTGTTCTCTAGAGAACTCGTCTAACATTCTTGGTAACTAACATTTGTTTATTTCTTTTTTAATAATCATTTTATTGGGGGTTTGTACAACTCTCATCACAATCCATACATCCAGTCATTGTGTCAAGCACATTTGTACATTAAGATCACCTTCTTATGTATGATATGGATGGAGATGCCTCTCTAAATATTCTAAGGTCACACATAGGTTGTGAATATGAAAATATTCTATGGCTAGAGCACTCTGTAGCTGTCAGGAGTTTACTTACGTTGCCTCCTTTCTAAGTGAAATAAACTTCCTCAGCATACTGTCCCTAAATATTTTTTCCTCAAGAGATACTCATTGGAAACTTCATACGCCCGAGCGATCACTGATGATGGGAGTGCTAAAACAAAGTATGCTCAAGAAAGTAGCTAGGGCCCGATTTCAGAAAGAATAGTGTCTAGGGTCTTACAGGCTGGCCTTCAAACAAGGGCCCTCTACGTGAGGTCACCAACTCACTCCACATGAAAGAAGCACACCAGCCTGTGTGATGGAAGGATTGTAACAAAATCCAAATGCAAAGGAAGGAATGGGATCGGAGAGTAAATTGTGGACTTCCAGGTTTCAAAAGACTATGAATGACAGTGGAAGCCCAGACTCCCTTTGCAGGATCCACAGGTGCATTGAGGAACTGATACCAGGGCTCAAGCAGAAGGCAAATGTTTTGAGAATGATGATAACAACAAATGTACCAATGTGCTTGACACAATGGGTGTATGTATGGATTGTGACAAGAGTTGTATGAGCCCCCAATAAAATGATTTAAAAAAAAAGAAGTAGAATAAAAGGACAAGTCTGTCAATAGTTAGCATGACTATGAGTTGAGATAAAGAAAAATTAATGCCTTATCATTAGATCTCCCTTTTGACTCATTTAAAATTTTTCTAGTTTAAAAATTGTCTGCTCTCTGTTCAATTGACGGTTTTCTCAATTTTACTTCATCATCATCATCATCATCATCGTCGTCGTCGTCGTTGTTGTTTGTGTGTGTGTGTGTCTGTGTTTGCATGATTTCCTGAATATGAAATCCAGGATAATTAAAACTATAGAGACAGTAACTGTATTAATGGTATCTTGGGGATATGCCAGGGGAAGTTGAGAGGCAATAGAGAACTAATAACAATGAGTACACACAAAATTAAAATGTTCTAAAATGGATTGTGTTGATGATCATACAACTCTTCTTAATTGACATTTTATAATATGTCAATTACATGCCAGTAAAATATTTCTTAAAACTTCATGTGCAAACTATCTTCAATGGGAACGCTGAAGAGTAAAATAGCTAAAAAGCTGATATTACCTGAAGATTGACTAGGCATAACCAGCACCATTTAAAGGTAATTTGTGAACAATTTCCCATATATTCATCTTTTCTCTGCAAAGCCTATTTATTACCGCTTATATTATACGCCTTAAAGCCTATTTATTACCAAATGTAATTGGTATTAATCCACAGGGTCTGTTTTGCCTGTGTTTTTTCATAGGCAATAAATTGTTCCATTTTCAAGAACTTAACCGTTGAGTAAATCGAGAAATGTATCTGGTAACAATTTAAGTTTAACAATGTCTTAAGGTTTGAATGGATTTCAAAAACCCATTTAATTTGTGTGTGTGTTACCCAACGATGCTTTTCACCAAATAATAAAAGTCCAAATATTTTGGGTCTCAGACATCCTCCCCTATTTCCTGGTTATAAGAATGACCAGTTGTGTATCTTGTCTATAAATCTTTGGCCTTAACTCTATTTGAAGATCAATGGCTATTTTTGCCAATAGAGACCAGGATAACAAAAAAGGAAATGATTCAAGAGGAGGGCAGGAGGGCTTCTCTAGTAAAAGATGCTTTCTGGAGTGGAAAACGTGGAGTCGCAAAAGGAATCCAAAGCATTTAATTAGGTGGGAGTGGGAGTAGCATAAACACAGGCCCAGGCTCTGAGTTCCCCTCCTGAAAGATCCTTCTTAGACCATTTCCCCCCCCTTTAATCCCCTGGACTAAATGCATCATAGTTTAGACTTGTGTTACTGGCTTCCTGAAGTGAACTGATATTTAATATTACCAAAAAGACAACCTAGAAGTATTCAAATATGGTAAAGCCAATCATCTCAAGAGAAGATGATGATGTTTTCTAAGTGGAAATATTTCTACCATTATTCTTTTTTTTCCTCTAACAATTTTCTGGCCAAGAAGCAAGCAATAAATACCTGCTCGTGCTCAACTAATCTCAAATAACGCTTTAACAACCCATTTGTTCTGAAGTCTAAATACATAGCCAGGATGTCACCTCTCTTTATCACTTTTGCTGGATTTATTGGTTCAAAAGAAAGATGTTTGACTGAATTACCCTTAATCGCATGGATTGAGATCAATAGTAAAATAAAATGTAACATGTTGTCAATTGAAACATTTCATCACATTTAATCTTACATATCAGATTTGGGGGGGGGTTATAAAATATGAACAATTCAGATGAGAACAATGAATGGAATTGCTTGATGCAGTCTTTAAGATACATTTTATTAGTTAATACTTTTTCTGTTTTTTTCCAAAGAATGCTATCTCTCCTACCATCTATATTTTAATATCACCCATATCACCAAGAAAATTTGAACTGAATAAGTCATAATGTGCAAACACTGTATATCATATTGTAGACTAATTGTTGTTAATTGCTATTAGGATGATTTCAACTCATTGCAACCCCATGTGCGCACAATTGAACTGCTCCATAGGGTTTTTGTGGTAGTTACATAAATTCATGTCAACTTGATAAAATGCAGACGTGGGTTAGCCTGTCAATCAGGTCGCAGCTTGATGACCTCTTTTGGAGGCACGACTAAGATAAATGGCTTGCTAGAAACCGGCCCTTCTCTCTCTCTGCTTCAGCTTCCTGTTGATGAGGCACTTTGAACCACGCTGGTGGTAGTCCTGTGATGCTTTTGCTGCCATTGGATCCACAAGACTCTGCACCCACCAGCTTGTGATCATCCAGCATTCTTCATCATTGCATGAGGCTGTGTGAGTCTGAAGAGGGACTAATGGACTCGTACCGGACTGATGGACTTGATCTGGACTAGGCTGGTATGTTTTCTTGATATATAATCACTTCCTGATATAAAGCTTTCTCGTACACATATATGGTTTTCTCCAGATTTGTTTCTCTATTCAACACTGCCTAACACAGTGTTCAAGGCTCTAGCTTTCAGAATCAGATCACCAGTTCTCTCTCTCTCTCTCTCTCTCTCTCTCTCTCTCTCTCTCTCTCTCAGTGCCATTGAATCGGTTCTGACTCATAGCCTTCTTCTTTTTCACTGCCCCTGTAATTTACTAAGCATGATGCCCTCCAGGGACTGGTCTCTACTGACAATTTGTTTAAAATATGTCAGAGGTAGTCTCACCATCTTGGCCTCTGAGGAGCACTCTGACCATTCATCTTTCAAGACAGACTCGTTTGTCCTTTTCACAGTTCATGGTACTTTCAATATTCTTCTCAAGGACCACAATTAAAATGCATCAATTCTTTTTTTGTCTTCCTTATTCAATGTGGAACTTTCACATGCATATGAGGCAACTGAAAATACCATGGCTTGGGTCAGGTCCACCTTAGTCCTTAAAGTGACAGCCTTGCTTTTCAACACTAAAGAGTTCTTGTGTAGTAGATTCACACAATGCAACGTGTCATTTGATCTGTTGGCTGCTGCTCCCCTGAGCATTGACTGTGAATCCAAGCAGATGAGATCCTTGACAAAGCCAATCTCTTCTCCGCTTATCATGATGTCCTCTATTGCTGGTCTATGTTGTCTATTGTTGTCTATTGTTGTGAGGACTTGAGGTTTCTTGATAATGAGTTGCAATGGTGCTGATGGCTGCTGTATTTGCTCTTCATCACCAAGTGCTTCAATCCTCATCTCTGTGAGTGGGCAAATTTGTGTCATTTGTATATTGCAGTTTGTTAATAATTCTTTCTCCCATCCCGCTGCAGTGCTCTTTTTCCTACAGTCCAGCTTCTCTGATTATTTGCTCAGCATGCAAATTAAATAAGCGTGGTTAAGGGATTCATCCCCAAAGGACACTTTTCCAGATTTTAAACGAAGCAATATTCCCTTATTTATTACAATGACACCCTCTTGATCCATGTACAGGGTGAGCCTAAGCACAATGAAGGGCTCTGAAATTTCCATGCTTCTCAATGTTATCCATAGTTTATTATGATCCACACAGGTAAATGTATTTGCATAGTCAATAAAACATAAAGAAGTATAGATCTTGTCTAGCCGGATTTTTAAGGTAGAATTGGGATCATGATAGTTGGGAGGAGTAAGCATTAAAGAACTAGAGGAAAATTTTATGCTTCATTGGGGCTACACTGCACACTAACTGACTCGTCTCCTCCCCATGACCCTTCTGTAAGGGGTGTCCAGTTGCCTACAGATGGACTTTGGGTCTCCACTCCTCACACCCCCTCATTCACAATGATAAGATTTTTGTTCTTTGATGTCTGATACCTGTCCTATCGACACACAGGCTGGTGTGCTTCTTCCATGTGGGTTTTGTTGCTTCTCAGCTAGACCAGAGGATGCATACTGGTACAGATAAGATCTGGAAACACGGGGAATCCAGGACAAATAAACCCCTCAGGACCAATAATGAGAATAGAGACACTAGGAATGAAAGGGAAAAAGAGGGAGAAATGGGGAACCAATTGCAATGATCTACATATAACTCCCACCCTGGGAGACAGACAACAGAAAAGTGGGTGAAGGGAGACATCGGCCAGTGTCAGACATGAAAAAAATAATTTATAAATTATCAGAGATTTGTGAGTGGAGGAGGGTAGGGGAGGGAAGGGGAAAATGAGGAGCTGATACCAAGGGCTCAAGAAGAAAAAAATTTTTTAGAAAATGATGATGGCAACAAATGTACAACTGTGCTTAACACAATGTAAGTATAAGAGTTGTAGGATCCGCCAATAAAATGATTATTAAAAAAACAAACAAATCAAAACACAAACGAACATCTTTCTTGTATTCTCTGCTTTCAGCCAAGTTCCACCTGATGTCAGCAATCATATCCTGTGTTCCATGTCCTCCCTGGAATCTAGCTTGAAATGTTGGCAACTCCCTGTCTATGTACTGCTGCAACTATCATTCAAGGATCTTCAGGAATATTTTTCTTGTGTGTGAGAGTAATGATGTTAATTTCTGTATTCTGTTGGGTCATCTTTCTTTGGAATGGGTACAAATGTGCATCTCTTCTAGTCAGTTGACCATGTAGTGATCTTCCAAATTTCTTGGCATAGATGAGTGACTGCTTCTCTTGCTTCATCAGTTTGTTGAAACATTTCAGTTGGGACTCTTCATTCTGGAGTCTTGCTTTTCACTGACACCTTCAGTGCAGCTTGGATTTCTCCCTTCATTGTCATCAGTTATTACTCATTTGCTACCTCTGGAAATGGTTGAATGTTAACTACTTCTTTCTGGTACAGCAACTCTATGTATTCTGTCAATCTTCTGTTGATGCTTCCTACATTATTGAATATCTTGCCCATAGAATCTATTAGTATTGCAACTTGAGGCTTGATTATTTTTTCTTCAGTCCTTTCAGCTTGATATGTGCTGGGCACGTCCTTCATCTTAGCTTTTGAAATCCAGCTCATTATACATTTCACTATATTATTCTTTTTTTGAGTTTCCTTCTGAAAATATTCAGCTTTTGATACTCGATGATTAAGAAACCCATTTAGAGTTTTCTTGTCTTTTCAATGACCGTTTGTTTTCTTCTTATACGTTGAGGCAAGGAACTAACTGTGGAACAGACAACCAATTGCTCATTTGTAATTTCAACTTGAAGTTGAAGAAAATGGAAACAAGTCCCTGAAAGTCAACATATGACACTGAGTATATCACACCTGAATTTGGAGAACAATTAAAATATAGATTTGACTCATTAAATACTAATGACAAAAGACCTGACAGATTATGGAATGACATCAAGAACTCCTTAAGGTAACCACTTCTAATTATCCATTATCAGTATAGTAATGCCTTTCTTTGACCTAGTAGTCAACTGGCAAGAGAAAAAGTTCAAAGAAATCAGGTAGCACTCACCCTCACAGTTTCTACTTTAGTGGGACTCTTACATCTGTAACCAAGACTTCTAATCTCGATAAGTCTAAAGATATGGGAACCGGAAGCGGAAATTCTGTATGTAAATTACTGGGGATGAAGGTGAGATGAATAAATTCTACTCTTGGAGTAATTGTTCAGTTTTATGTTAATTTAGCTGGACAAGAATTCTCTGTTGTTTGGCCTAATAATCCCCCACTGATGTGTTCTGAGACAATGTAATCAGTTCCATAATGGGAGCAGCCAAGCATTTGTGAAGGGATTAGGGTGGGATGCAACCTCCTTTACTCAGACCTGATGCAATTGAAAGGAAGTTTCCTTGGGTTTATGGTCTATTTCCTATGTAAGTAGATGCTGTGGGCACAATGGTTTGCTTCCTGCTGATCTGGATCTTGCATCTGGCTCTTCACCTTCTGACCCATGAACTTTAGGCAACAACTGCCATATGACCTGCTGACCTTGCATTCATGGGCAGCTACAAGCCTGGCTCACTGACCTTGGATTCATTTGCCTCTCTATCCACCAGCCTGTGGTCCTCCTGCTTTATCTTCATGATTTCTGGGTCATCTTCTTGCTTCCCAGTTGATCTTCACGTTTCCTAGTTCCTCAGCCCCCACAGCAACTCAAGTCAGGAGACGCCCTTAGCTTAATATCTGACCTATGGTTTGAATCAGACTGAGCTTGCTTGCTTCTACAATTGTGTGCATCATTTTTTATTGATATACATCTCTCTCTCCCCCCCGCCTCTCTCTCTCCATACACACACACACACACACACACACACACACACACACACACACGGGTATCTCCCCCAAAGACCCAGATTTTTTTTCAAAGCTATGTATCTAATTTTTTTTTTACAAAACAATCTTATCACCTCCAAAGCACTCTCCATTACACTTAATACATTTGTCAAATCTGCGATTCCATTATTGGAATACTAGTGGGAAAAAATCTATTCTTGGAATACTAGTATAAAAGTTCTGCCCAGGGCAACTTTTTTCATTTGGGATTTGTGTGTGTGTGTATAGATCCAGATATATATCTCACTGGTTTTGTTTCTCTAATGCACAAAGTATCCAAATTTATATATTTAGCTATTGGAGAGAGAGGACAGTGACTTTATATTGTAACAGGAAACAGGAATATAAAGCTACTCCTAAAATAGGTCCATGAATGTGTATTGCTAACCTGTCTTGCACTCTGCTGTGATCAATCTTCCCTACGGTATAGGTAAGAACATGTTGGTAAAATGACTATCACGTGGCAGAGGGTATGTTCACCTGTATTAGAAAAGGTAGGACATTCAACATTGCAGTTGAGATTGTGGCTATAATTTGATTAAAATCAGCTCAAAGGAAATAGATTTGGTATGTGTGTGTGAGAGCTGTATAAAAATTCCAATATCTTATAGTCAGTGCTTCTACAAGCTCTTTAAAACCCTTTCACATATATATTTCAGTAAAAAATATTTTGCTACTATGGTTTCAATTCATATATGCAGAGTTTTATTCCAAACAAAATATGTTTAAATAGATCTCTTTTATCAGTAACACACTTGTCTTAGTCTATTTAGGGTGAGCCTTCAAAGAAGGGCCAATGAAACAAGTGGCTTCAAAGGGGATGGTAATAGTCTGGGTACTTTAGGGAAACAAATCCACAGAAACTCATGTATAAAATAGAGTTTTATACAAATGCTAAGTGCACATCAAGAAAACATCCCAACCCAGTGTTGCCCAAACCCACAAGTCCAAAATTAACTCATATGTATGACACCAATCCACAAAGACCTCCTCCAGCTCACAAAACACACACTACGCCACCAACTACAAGAAGAAAGCCATATCAGTGAACATGTAAGCATCTTAGCACTGGCAGGGGTCTCCACACATCTGCTCCAGCACCCAGGGCTGTATTGGGGGTGGGTCCATGTGGCTTCTCCTCAGGTATGTCTTACAGGAAGTGAGCCTTGCCAGCTGAAGCATTGAACTGGCTAACGCAGCTGCACCCTGGTGTGACCATCACAAAGCCAGAGACTGGAGAACTAGAAAGGCGAAGTTCACTGAGCCATTATCCTTCCGTCCTTCAAGTAACCCCACATGAGTTTATTGGCCAGGTTGGCACAATAAACTAACCACCTCAGTGATCCACTGAGCTAAAGTGACCAACTCAAAGTTATATTGAATTTTCTTTAGAATTTCAAAGGGGCAATCTTGATAGATTGTCTTGAAGGACTCGGGATTATCACAAAGGTTATTATGGAGAAGTCTTAAGAGAATTGAAAGTTGCATGAGTGAGAAAAAAAGCCAAGAAAGCTGCTTTGAGAATCCCACCACCCTGCCCCGCAACAAGGCTCCTGTTCATTCTTTGAGAGCAACAAGGTCTATCCTAGGAGAAGTTTATTGGCAAACTTACCCAACCCACCATACAGCCTTACTCTTGCCCCTTCAGGTTTCCTTCTATTCCCCCACATTGAAAAAGAACACAATTTGGGTTCCTTGAGGATGTTAAAAACGACCATTTTGTTGTTTGTAAATTGAAGCGCACAAAATTCTTCAGGGAAGAATAACCAAAAAAAAGCAAAAACCCAAGACAAACTTACTGCCACCGAATCTCAATCCAATTCTAAATCATAGCAGCCCTACCTAGAATTTTTGAGACTGTCAATCTTTCTAGAAGGAGGTGGCCTCATGTTTCTCCTGTAGATTTTTTGCCCAACTTGAACTTCCGGTCTCTAGGTTAGCGAGCCACCACCTGACACATTGTGCTATCCGGGGGTAAAGGGACAGAAACCGTGCCTTTGGAAGTGAAGAAACCTAGGTGGTGGATATGATAAGAAACCACAGCTCTTCGTGTTGATAGTTTCATGGAATGATCTTGTCTTTGGTCTTTGTACCCATACCTTTGAGCTCTGGTAGAATGTTCACATATGTTGGATGCAGGTCACATTCATGAAGAAATACCCCTTTCAATTACTCAATGGATGGCATCAGATCACATCCGGGTTGTTTGCTGTTAGGTGCCACAGTCAGTTCCAACTCCGAATGAGCCCATGCACAGCTGAGTGAAACAGTTCCTGCTCCTACACTAGCCTCACAATTGTTCTTACATTTGAGCCTCATGCTGCACCACTATGTCAATTCCTCTCCAGGGGCTTTCCCTGTTTTTGCTTCCCCTCTACTTCATCAAGCATTGTATCCTTCTCTACCAACGGGTCTCTCCTGACAACATGTCCAAAGTGCTCGAAATGAAGTCTCGCTATCCTTCCTCTAAGGAGCACACATCAAGGTGGTGATTACATTACATTACATGTGGAAGAGCGATCAGTGATGTCTGCGAAGCCTGAGAATAGCAACCTCATATCGTAACTGAAAATGATCACCTAATCAAATTTATACATCAAATTAGCTAGTCAAAATGAACTCAGTGGCAACTGGTTTGGTTTGGTCTTTGTGGGGCAGAGCAGCTGTTGGCCAAAACACCTTTGTTTACAGTGTTTCTATAGCTTGAACTTAAGGAAGTTCAAGTAAGGACTTGATCGTGTTGTTCAATGCCGTAGAGTTGGTTCCAACCCATAGAACTCCTACACACAACAGAAGAAAACACTGTCCTTTCCCGCTTCTTCCTCCTCATGGTGTGGATGCTTGAGCCCATTGTTACAGCTACTGTGTCAATTCATCTCATTGAGAGCCTTTTTTGTTGCTATAGCTCTCCTTTACCAACCATGATGCCCTCCAGGCAACATGACCAAAATACGTAGAACAAAGTCTTACTCTACTCGCTTCTCAGGAGAACTCTGGCTCTATTTCTTCCAAGACAGACGTCTTAGTACATTTGGCAGTCCATGGTACTTTCAGTATTCTTCTTAAACACCACAACTCAAATGCATAGCTTCTTCTTCGGTCTTCCATATTCAACATCCAACTTTCACAGGTATATGAAGTGATGGAAATATCATGGGTTGGTTGGGGTGCACCTTAATCTTCAAAGTGACATCCTTGTTTTTCAACATTCTGATGAAGTCTTGGGCTGCAGATTTACTCAGTGCAATGTATCATTTTATCTCTTGACTGTTGCTCCCATGAACATTGTGGATCCATGCAAGACGTAATCCTTGACAATGTCAATCTTTTCTCCTTTTATCATAATGTTATCTTTTGGTCCAGTTGTAAGGATCTTGGTCTTCTTTACATTGAGTTGTCATCCATACTGAAGGCTGCAGACCTTCATCTTCATCAGCAAGTGCTTCAAGTCCTCCTCACTTTCAGCAAGCAAGGTTGTCATCTTATTTTATGGTAGCCTGGAGCACGTCAGCAAAAATATTTTTAGAAGACTGTCACTGACTCTAAGCATGATTCTTTTTAAAAAAGGAATCAAAATGAAAAATTTTGCTCTTAAAACCTTAACATGTTATGAACCTGGGAAGAGAAAAGACTAGTTAGAATAAATACATATTACTGGGTTAGTGCATTTTACAGGAAGTGTATTAGTTAAGACAGTAGACATCGCAAAAGCTATTGTATTTTTGAATTTTGTTTTGTTAAGATTGAGAGTCCTTTGGGATGAAAAAGAAGAGGCCTCCTTGGACAAGACTCAACTAGAAAACATCTCGCCAGAATGGCAAAATTGCTCTGCTTTCTGAAATTAATAGTAATTCTGGGTTTATAGTGATAGCATCAGACCCTGGATCAGAAAATAAAATGGGAAAAGGGGATTCAGGAAAGAAAATTCATGTTATAGAAGCAAGTAAAGGGCCTCGAGAGACTGAAAAGTTATTCTCCAAAACTGCTTGGTGGGACAAATGTATTCATTAGTGGATGAACCATTTTAAAGAATTTCTGGCTGGGACAGACAGTTTGGTCCTAGGCAGACACATGGAAAGACAGGACTGGCCATCTGCTTCCCAGTAGCCACAGCCTTGAAAGCCCCCTGGAGGTGACCTACTGTGCACACGTGATCTCTCCTTGAGTGGGAATCCACATGACTGTGAGGACAACAAGCAACTTTTAACCCTCCCCTGCCATGTAGACTTAAATCAGTAAGTGCTTCTAAAAGTAAAAACTGTAGTATTGACATGTTGGCATAGAGAAATCTGTGAATGCTTAGTATCTTAAGCATTGGTAGTTTGCTTAAGAGAATTATTTTCTTGGACTAATGCAGTTGGCTTAGGAGTCCAGTTTTAAATATGGAATTGAGCGATTCATTTAGAATTGAGAATTTTTGAGTCAGAACTTTAATTTATTACATTTACATGATTTACTTAAGCAAATTGGCAGCATGTATTGGATGAAAACATTTACAAGAGAAATGGAATACATTAAATTTATAAATGTAGTTAACAATATTTAGATATTTAATTTATTGGGTTTGTGAGTGGGGTCACATTTTATTCTCAAACTCTTAACATTATTTACTAGAGTGCTAAATTTGTCATTTTTGTGAAGTAAATATAAAAGCTTGAGGGTGTGTTGATTCTGTAAGCCTAATAAATTGAATATCAATTTTTAAACCAGAGAAAATCTCTGAGAATATTATCTGAGTCCGAAAATAACCTTCAAGGACACAGAGACGCTCACACCCTTTGAGTAGAACATTCTAGTTTATGGGACACTCACCTATGAATAGTTTGTTTTCTAGACATGTTGACCACGTGAAGATTTTATCTCAGTAGGTTCAGTCAAAACCACCAAGTCACCTGGGCTTTTAGATGCCACCCGATTATCTTATTCTTTCGATTCCTTGCTAATTACTTAAGTGCTGATGGCTTTTCCAAGAAATGAGTGATCATGATGAATATGCCAACTTTTGAAAATTAGTCTACCTAATACTGAGGGACAAAACAGTTCAACTGTTCCCCCCCGCCCCCCCCCCCACCCCCGTCTTTTCAGAAGCCTCCGAACAGATTGAGTGGAAAGTTTATCTGAATCTGGACAAGGCATGGGAATTTGTAGGCCAAAGGGATGGGTTCAAAAATTTGGGAACTCGTGAAGACAGGCAATTATATTAAAAGTCTGCGCATAACCTTAACTGCAGTGCTCACTAAGAAAAGCATTATAGCAACATAGGCTGGTGTGTTTATATCTGGAGCGTCCCTCCCTCCCATAAGATTAGGAAAGAAAGGGGCAAGGGAAGTCGATGAGACATCCCTGTGATCACAGAGCCTAAAACAGTAGACTTCAAAGCTTCTGAAGAAACCATTCTTGTAATCCTCAGCTTAATTCCCCCTAAGTACCAACTGGCAAGGTAGATCGGAATGGCTTAAATTCTTATAAGGATTCCCAGTAGGAAACTCTAAATAGATGTAACGACCACAGAGATAACGGGATGGGCGGAGGTGGGCAGGGTGGGAACGGGTCTTAAGATTTTATTTGCCCCATGATTTCTAGTTAGAAAAATCCTTGTTTGAATGAGTTAAAAGAAAAGCCTCAGGAAAACGGATCATTTGTTAGTTCTATGGGTTTTGCAGATTTCATCTATCTACTGATTGTTTCACTCTGCAAACAGTTGAAGGTCCAATATGCGTACAGACTTTTGCTTGCAGTCTCAGGGTAGAACAGGTAAGTGGCATTAAAGTTGGAAGCAGCACGTGTTTTGTGTCTGTTCCTTCTTTGATCTGTTTTAGCTTTTGCCTTGGTCTAAGCCAATTCCTTGGCCATTCTTAAAAATGACGGGGAAGACTCTGGTCCTGGTCCTGGCCCTGGCCCAAGCCCAGACCCGCTGGCCCGGGGGCTAGTGTTCTGCACAGATCTTTGCAGCCTTTTCCTCTAGGACTTAATCTCATCTATTCTAGTTCCCAGACATGACTGATGAAGGGTGGAGGAGAAAAGAAAGACAAGTGGACCGATTATAGAACCATGATGCTACAACCAGTCCAAATTAGTACTGGCCCTATCAGTCCATACTCACCACCACTTTCTGGCCGCTTATAGCTGCTGAGGTCCCAGAGACTCTGTTCTATCCTGTTCTTTTCATCTGTGTTCTTCTCTGTCCTGCCCTGTAGAGCTACCACGGAAGTGCTACTTCTATCCTCTGCTTGTCTCTCTCTTTCATATGTCACCTGGACCTCAGTGGTCATTGTAGCTATTTACAGGTTCCTACTGGGAACCCTGGTGGTTAGGAGACCACTAGGTAATGAGTTAAGCTATTGACCACAGGGTCAGCAGTTTGAAACCAACAGTCCATCCTTCGGGGGAAAGATGAGATTTTGTACTCACATAAAGATGTACAGTCTCGGAAACCCACAGGGGCAGATTTGGAATTGACCAGATAGCAGTGGGTTAGAGACTGGGAATCCTGCTAAGAATTTAAGTCATTCTGATCTACCCTATGTGTGTCAGGGTAGAGTTGTGCTTTGTAGATATCTTCAGGGATGATGTAGATCACCAGACCAGAAGTAGATCACCAGGCCTTTCTTTGGAGGTACCTCGGAGTGAACTTTTGGTTTGTAGCTGAGTGTGTCAACCATTTACACTTCCCAGGGAGACTAAGTTCTGTGTAGCACTTTGTAATTTATACAGTTCTAATTAAAGCAGTCCTAACTGTTTTATCATATGAGTGATATAAATGTTTCTTTGAAATTCCAGTTTTCATAAGTTGAAACCCTTATGGGGAAGGTTTGCATTAATTGATATGACCTACAAAATTCCACTTAGAGTTATAACAATATCAAAATTATATTAGTTAAGTTATTGATGGTGTCTTATATGTCAGCATTCCAGTATATAAACTAATTCTTGAGAGACAGGAGCAATTTTTAAAAGATACATCAATTAAGTAAAAATGCATTATTCTGACAGCCATTTCACAGAAATTGAAATTAAAAAAAATCTAAGGTGCACCTGAAACACAAGTAGTCAAGCATGCCAGTAATCAAAGAAATGCAAATCATATCAATGCACTACCACTTTCAAATGATCAGATTGTCAAAGATGTGAAATAATGATTACTAACAGGGCTATCAAATACAAACTTCTAAGCTCTGCATAATACAACCTTATTGAAGAGAAACTTAGTGACATATATCATGAACCTTAAAGATAAGCAACCCTTTGACCGCACAATTCTACTTCTAGGGCAGGATTCTGAGGCAATAATCAAGTATGGATAAAAGGGATGTTCCCGGTAACGTTGTTTATAAATGAGAATGTAAACACCATTCGTATTTAAAAATAGCAACTTAATTAAATAAATTATAACAGTAATTATGAAGCATATTATAGGAGAATAGTTAATGACATGGTTAAATATAATGTGTTTTGAGGGAAAGAAATGTTCAAAATCACCTCCCTTTAATTATCTAGGTAGGGATATATTTATGGATGAAACACTAGAGGAATATAGACTAAAATATGAATAATGGCTGTCATTGAGCAAAGGAGCCCTCCTGGTGTAGTGGTTAAAGCACTCAGCCGTCAACAGAAAGGTCAGCAGTTTGAACCCACCAGCTGCTCCACAGGCAAAAGATGTAGCAGTCCACATCTGTAAAAACCCACAGCCTTGAAAACGCTAAGGAGCAGTGATACTCTATCCTGAAGGGTCACACTAGATCCAATCAATTCTATGGAAGGGTGTTTTATTTATTTTCTGTCATGGGGTAGTTTGGTTATATTATATTTAATCCTTGTGTCTACTTAGTTTTCTATTTTAAATCTTATAAGTGAAAGTATCATATATGAAAAGCGGTAAATCAGTTGAGAACAAATGATCCTCTGAATGATTACTCATGTGATCTCAGATTGCAATTTTGAAACTTTTGGCCCTACAACCATTTTATACATGTCACAATGATTTAATTATCTCAGTAGCTTTTGTTTATATATGTTTTAATGATTACTGAGTCAGAAATCAAAACTGAGAAGTGTAATAAAATATTTTAAAGTATTTAAAAATTATATTGATCTTAAAAGACCAAAAAGCCGCTTGTATATTAGTGGAGCATGATGTTTTAAAAGGCATGACAGTTTTCCCCGACATTTAGAAGGAGAGTCTCATAGGTCAATAGTTTTGCAAACCTCTCTAATGTCTGACTAAAAGGAGACAGCTGAGTTCTCACATCTACTTTAGAATTTAATATCTTGTGATGTAATAATGTACTGTGTGTCTTCAAAACCAAATTCATTGCTATCGAACCAGTTCTGACTATCATGACCCTGCAGGACAAATAGAAATTTCCCCGCTGGTTTTCAAGACTGTAAGTCTTCCTAGGGGTAGAAAGCCTCATCTTTCTCCCTTGAAGTGGCTGGTGTTTTTGAACCGCTCACCTTAAGATTGGCAGCCCAAAGGATAACCCACCATGGCACCAGGCTTCTGCATTATTTCGAAAGTTGTGCTTACATCTATACAACTTCGTTGCCCTTGTGGATCCTCAGCGAGGGCTTTGGAACCTACTGAGAGCCTCAGCCCACAATTTAAAGTACTGCTGCTAGGCAATATGAAGAAGGTCATTGTTATAACAAGACAAAAGAACAGTGTATTTCCTCCATGCCAGGAACCCTGCTGAGTTTTCGGTCAATGGTCTCATTTAATATCCTCCATAGTACTGAGAGCTAATTGCTATTACTATGCCCATTTTATAGATGAGAAAGCCAAGGCAAGAAAAAAGGTTCCAACACCTTGTTGAACTGGTCCAGGGCCTTTATGTATAGTGTTGGTTCTCTTATTCCCTGCGATCATGCTTCCCTGGACTCATCCCACACCTTTGCAAAGAGATGGCCATATCCTGTCTGATTCGCAATGCTACCTTCATGGTAACTGGAAGGACATTTCACTCACTGCCATTGAGCCAAAGTGACCCTTTAAGGATGGGGTAGAGCTGCTCCTGTGGGCTTCTGAGACTGTAACTCTTTATAGAAGGAGAAAGCCTTGTCTTTCTACTATGGAGCGGCTGCTGGTTTTGAACTGCCGACCCTGCGCTTGGCAGGCTAAAGCATAACAATCACATCATCTGGGACTCCAGAAGGACATATAGATGTGCTATTTGTTAGAAGAGAACTGTCCCAGGGTGGTATAAGTGAATAATCCAATGGTTGGAGTCTTAGAAAAAAGATGTGGCGATGTACTTAAAAAAAAATCAGTCATTGAAAACGTTCTGGAGTCCAGTTTCCTTGGACACACATAGAGTTTCCTTGAGTTAGCAATGACTAGTTTTGAAGTTGGTGAGAGCTGTTCCCTGTGGAATATTCAGGCAGGAAGATGACATCCGTTATTATACAGCATCAGTGTGTTTGTGTGCTATTGTAAGCATAGGCTAATGGATTCTAAGAGCAAAATGCATTTCAAAATGTACAGAGTTAAAACATAATCTATACATGGACTTCAATAAGTGGAATGCACAGAAATCAAATGGATTATCTCTTCACGAGAAGAGATAACGGAAAAGCTCAATCTTATAAGCCAAAACAAATCCAGGGGCCAATTTGAGAAAGGGTATAGACACGGGTATAATGAATTTCTATTAGATTGTTCTTTTAGGGCATGAACTCTTTAGAAAGTGGGGTCTAATTTTTCGTGTTCCCTTACCACTCCCTGCATTCTCATATACTTTATAAAGACAAGGAGAATGTCTTATTTATTTCCATAGACCTTGTGCCAAGCAATGGTTCACACAAAGTAATATTGCTACTTGCACATAGTCATATAGTAATAAATACATGTTGCATTGACCCTTAGATAAATAATTTCTGAAACTCCTCTTTTCTTCTTCTTTCTTCCTCTCATCATGCAATACACATTTATTGAACTGCTCTTATTAGCATGCAAACCACCATGCACAGAGTTATATAATTTATCATCCTGACCAAGAAGTCCAAGTGAGTAAAGTTGTCCATTTGAACAGATAAGGACTATTCCTATCTCCTTGGTTTTCAAAAGAAGTTGGGAGTGATTAAAAGACTGTCACTCAAGCACATACCTTTCTTGCTGTCCTAAAATTTCAGGAACAGTATTTTCAAATGAAATATCAATAATAATGTCAAGAAACAAGAAATAGTGCTAACAGTCAACTGGAAAGCTTGAGGAACTCATAAATGATGGAAAAACAAAACAAAGGCTGTGTTAGAGGATCAGACGATGGGAGACATACTCTGTGGAAACCATGGCCCAAAATAAGCACAAAAGAGTGTTCACGCCAACTTAGCAACAGTTCTGAGAGGTTCAAATGACAAAGCACAATCTCTAGGCAACACCACAAATAACATAATGGACAACCTCAGCTGCTGCTTCAATGCGATTCCTCCTCTTTCCCTTTCCTGGAAATAACTGAGTTGGTCTACCAACCTAACTCGCTGCCATCGAGTCATTTCCGACTCATAATGACTCCATAGGAGAAGAGAACTCTCCGGTGAGTTCCTGAGACTGTAGATAGATAGACTTATCTTTCTACCAAGGAGGGGCTGGTGGTTTCAAACTGTTGACCTTGTAGCTAACAGTCCAATGCATACCTTACTCTACCATACAGGAGTCACAAAGAGGGCTCTGAGCCTAGAGGACTACGTTTTATCCTCAAAGAATTTCCTTCTCTGTCCCTTGGAAAGTTGGGGAGCCTCCATACCAGAGGTAAGACACCAATAGACACTTGGCAGTACAACTTATCTTCCCACCATTATTGTGGAAGCTGGCTTATAGTAAACATGGGAGCAGATGTACAGATCTTTTCAAAGATCAGTCCCCATTCTTGGATGTGTCATAAATCTTTGAGGAAAAGCAAATCAAATAAACAGAAAAATTAACACTTGAGAGAGCAAACGAACAAACAGAAGAAGAATTTATAATACGTAAAATCCATATCCTCAGAGAACTCAAAGAGATTATTGTATCCATCAAAGAATAAACAAGCAGAGATGTTAGAGATTAAATATTGGTCACAAAGGACTCATTTCCTTCATATATGAAAAGCTCTTCTGAATCAATGAAAAGACCCACAATACAAAGGGAAATGGCCAAAGGGAAGATAATATAAAGGATCTTGAATGCCTGGAAACATTCAACTCCATTCATTAGAAGAAAAAATGCAACTCAAATGCTAAGTATGCATGTTCTCACATGTAAGATCAGGGACATCCCAATCTGCGTGAGTCAGTGAGAGCGTGAGAAAAATAAACGCTCATCCATTTCTGCTAAGAGGATGACCAGTCCAATCAGTATAAAGAGCAGCTAGTCCAGTCAAGTGGTACATATTGCTCTAATACATCCAGCAATCGTACTCTAGAAATGTAGCCTAAATAAATAGATACATGGAAACTAAATGTCACTTGTGTGTGCTTGAAGATGGGAGCCCTGAGGGAGTGGTTTATGTGTTGGGCTGCTAGTGGCAAGGTCAGCAGTTTGAAACCACCATCTGCTCCCAGAGGGAAAGATGAAGCTTTGTACTCTCATAACAATTTACAGTCTTGGAAGCCCACAAGGTGGTTCCACCCTGTCCTATAGGGTCGCTGTGAGTTGGAATTAACCTGAGAGCAGTGAGTTTGAATTCGAATGCATAGAGACTAATGATATTTTTAAAAAGTTAGTCCCATATTATAAACAGCTAAGCAATCTAGCAATAGGAAACTGGTTAAATGAATTCTAGTACAAGTTGGACATTGAATAAGGAAGACTGAGGGGAAATTGAGGCATTTGAATTATGGCACTGTCAAAGAATACCGAAAGCACCAAGGACTGCGAAAAGAACAAACTAGTCTGTCTTAAAAGAAGTAGTCAGAATGCTCCGTAGAACCAAGGATGGTGAGACTTTGCTCACATACTTTGGACATGTTATCAGGAGAGACCAGTCCCTGGAAAAGAGCATCATTGTGTTAGAAACAAATTCATAGACACTCATATGTGAATAAGAAAGAGCTTTATATGCAAGAGCAGTTAAATATTGAGAAAACATCCCAGCCCAGTCCAGATCAAGTCCATAAGTCCAATATTAGCCCATATGTCTGATACCAATGAATAAATTCCTCTTCAGACTCACGCAACACATGCAATGATGCCGAATACAGGAAGATCACAGGCCAGTGGGTGGAAGGTCTTCTGGATCCAGTGCCAGTGTAAGAATCTCAGCGCTGGCAGGGATCTTGTCAACAGGAAGGTCTTGCAGGGAGTGAGCTTGTGTCTTGCCTCCAAGAAGCTATTTATCTCCTTAGTGCCTCCAAATGAGTTAATCAGGCTGTGACCTGATTGATAGACTAGACTCCACCCCTTCACTCTTAAGTCTCACATTGACAAGAGGTTATATAACTGCCACAATCAAGCTTGGTAAAGGAGAGGGGCAGTGAAAAAGAGAAAGACCCTCACAAGATGGATTGACACAGCGGCTGCAACAATGGGTTCAAGAACAATTGTGAGAGTGGTGCAGGACCTGGAGATCCTTCATTTTTGTGGTACATCGGGTTACTATGAGTCGGAACCTACTTGGCAACACCTAACAATGACAACAGCAACAACAACATCCGTCCAGGGGAGTACACCATGCGTTACTAAGACTGGAACAATTCTATTTTGGGGGAATTTATCTTACAGACATTCTTGAACATGAGTGATGTGCTAGAATCAATATATTTGAAAAATAAGTGAAATGATATTCAAACACGGTTGTTGATGGCACTTGTAATTGGGAAAAGTTAGAAATAAGTCAAATATCCATTAATGGCAGACAGATTGCATAAGGCATTGTACATCCAAATGATAGAATATATTGTGAAAACCACATGGGCTTGATATTGAAAGGCCTATTCAGATCAAATGTTAAGTGAAAAAACAAGTCTATATTACTTTTCATTAGTAAACAGGAAGTAGATATAGTTATATGTGCTTGGAAGTGTGCAGAGACCCTCTGGAACCATGCAAGGAAATAATGACACCTGTTTCCTGATTGGGGAATGGCGCTAGCAGTTGGCATAGGTGTCAGAACCTTGACATTGCATGACTAAAAAGTTAAAAAGAAAGCATACAAATTTTCCATTTCATATTATCTCTTTTAGAAGAACTGAAGAAACGAAGCAGCTCCATATGCTTTTATATTGAAAGACATCCAAGATTTAAGTTGGATACCATTTATTTATTTTTAATTTTAATTATTATTTTTTTTACTAAGGCTCCAGAATGAAAGCTGTCTATGCACAAAGTATCTTTGGAAGGATTCTGAATCAGTGACAGTAATTGCCTGTACGGTGAACTGGAGATGGGCGACAGAAATGGGATAAATCTACTTTTTACTGCATTCCCCTCTGTACTTTTTGAATTGTTTTTCTAAAATTCATGTCAAAATCATTAACTGAGTAGATATCTGAGTAGCATCATGCAAATATGTTACAAAATCTTACTTCTGATGATATATATTCCGTGGTAGAAAAATATACAATATATATATATGTTCTAGATATGTGATAAAAGCTAGAAAAATAGAAAGACCAATAAAACGTTCCCTCCAAACCCAAATGAATAAATAATTTTACCACACCAGTAATCCATACAACAAGCAGAATATGGGAAAAATACATTCAGCCATAAAGAAAGATGAGCAGAAAATTTAATCATGACAGAAAGAAGAAATCCAACTATGTAAGTCAGCACACTAAATATGTTTCTTGTTCTAGAAGATTCCCTCAGTTTCAGTTTTTAAAATATTCTAACTATAGTCTCTTCTGAAGTGGTATCTAACATCAAATTGCTTAAAAAAATTTTACATGAAGGACATAAACTATATATTAGGTTAACATTTTAAAAAGTATTGTGAAGTTAATTTCAGACAGAATAGTATCCAAAGGTAGGAGGGGAGAGCATTTGAAGAATGAAGAGGAGTGTTTTCATAGAGAAAAGGGAAAAACATTACACAAAGCTATGACACTTGTGAACATTATGTCTCTAATAACATGGCTTCAAAATCTATAAGTGGATAACAACATAGATTCAAAGTATATACATCAACCTAAACCTGCCCAAACTGCTGCCCCTTCGAAAATAGCAGAACAATTAGATAAGAACAATAAAGAATCAAATTTTACACAAACCATTAACATATTTGATATATAATTTTGTATTAGAAAACAATGACTGTTCCATCTTGTCAAATATATATAGCATAATTAACCATGTGTTAGTCATTAAAAAATTTCCCTCAATTGTAAAAAGCAGAAACCATACAGAATATATTCTTTGACCATAATGCAATAAAACGAGAAACTAGGAACTATTCATCAAAGTCGTTTAAAGGAGAAGAGGAGAAATCAGACATGTCACTGTAACACGGGACTGGCTACATTATACTAGGACATTGTGTAGCCAACGGAGATGCACATTGGTTCCAGCCAGCTGTGGTTTCAAGAAGTGCTGCCAAACTCAAACCTTCCTTGTGGCTGCAAACTTTTGTCCTAATCAAGTTCAACTGTGGGAAATGTCAGGGACGAGGACACTAAGAATTTTGGCATGTCTGAAGCAGTTGCAGCCAAACCTACGTCAACATTAAATTTTCACAAGAGTGAGAGAGGTTAAACAAAAAAGAGCAAAAAGATATACACATATGCCTAGTCCACATAAGCGGCTTCCTGGTCAACTGCCCCCTCACCAAGTTAGGGCGACGCACATACCCATTTGAGACAGTAATTGGAATGAATGAAAACGTTTAAGTAGATAACAGCAACTGGTCATGATCTTTTTCCCCCCATAAGTGGCAATGACACCTAACTGGAGTACTCACCAGAAATGCTGAAACAAAGGTTCAGTTCAGTTCACGTTATGTTATTTAATGACAAAGCACAGAGATAAGCGCACCTTCACCACGGCTTTCAGCATCTTAGATATGGAGGGGGTTAGGGGTGGGGTTTGAGGTCAAAGTTCAGCATCACCACTAACCATCCATTTCATAGTGAAAGGGTCGTCTCACTCCCAGACAGTGTTGCATAAGATCCCTTTAAACTGTTAAAAAGTGAAGCTGTCACTTTGACCCAACCATGGGCTGCTCAGTCACCTCATATGCGCATGAAAGCGTGATATTAATTAAGGAAGACCAGAGATGATCTGATACGTTTGGATTGGTGTGGGTGAAGAATGGAAATCACCACAGACGGCCAGAAGAGTAAACAAACCTGTCTTGGAGAAAGTCCAGGCAGAATGCCTCCCAGAAGTGAGACTGGTGAGATTGGGGTTCCTGTACATGGGGGCACTGGGGAAGTGACCGTGTAGGCAGACTCACTATGAGTCTGCATTGACTGTGGTAGGGAGGAGAAGTGCGTTGGACGTCTGCGGAGTAGGCCGTCTCTGGAAATGAACATCATGTTCAGCAAAGTCCAAGAAAAAGAGGAAGCCCCTGGATAAAATGGGTGGACTCGTGGCTGCAGACACCGGCTCAATCTCACAGCCATTGTGGAGCCGGCGCAGGACCGGGTGCTGTTTGTGCTTTTGGACAGAGGGCTGCTGTCTATGCATCAGAGAACCTCAAAGGCATCTTTCAACATCAACACTAGTCCTACTTCATGGATCCTAGACCTTAGTTTTTTTTAGCACCTTAATGAATGCTAGTTTTTTTTTTCATTTGAAATAAAAGTGGATTAAGTGTTCCTTAGTAAAAATGCTCCCAGAAGTTTTATTGCCTGGTGGGATACTTTTACAAAGTAAATCAGAAAGTGAAATGCGACCATCTCAGACAAGGTGTACGCCGTAAACTCCGGACAATCAGGAAGATTGATTGGCATCTTTCCTGAGATCCACCAGTCAGGGCCAGTTATGGGAATTCATCTCTGAGGTCATTTTCAAACAGTGGAGAACCTTATGATGTCAAAAGCGTATGGCCAGCTACAGCAAAGAAACCAGTTTCTTGCTCAGCCTGATGCCGCCCCAGGGTTGGGACATGACGCTTGTGATCTGCTGTACTTATCTGATGACAAAAAAAGACAGGAACATCTTTTAACAGCAAGGGGAAGTACAGCGCTTCAAGGAAGAAGCTAGTAACATCACAGCTGTGAGCAGATACATACAAGAACATTTTGCTGTTCTTATTTTTTCTTTCATTAATTTCTCAGGCACCCTCATGCCATTACAGTGAAAGACTGGCAGATAATAAAAGGTGAATTTTTACCTTAACTATATCCCACTCTTGCAATTACATAGATTATAAGAAATCAACTTATTAAATATTTAAATTATGAAATCCTTCACTTAAAATTTTAATGTACTTGCTTTCCCTTAAAGCCTCTAATCACCTCCTCTGTTGGACAGCAGACTGTTGAGGAAGAATTGTTAAACATTTTACTTGATAAATTAAGAAAAAAATCTTAGGGAACTTTTGTTTTTATAAAGCTTATGTGAAAATAGACTTCTAGTTTTGTTTTGTAACTTTAAAAAAAGGATCATTTTCTTTGTATAAATTGCTCCACTGTTCAAAATTTCTGTACAGTTTGAGATCCCATTTTAAAAATTATATTATATCACAAGTTAAAATGGACCATTCTGCAACAAATTCTGTATACAGTTGAGTGCGATGTGGAATTTTTTTTCAATATGAAATTGTAATTATGTCCTTAAAGCCACAGTTAACATTTTACTTGAAATTATCTTTTAAATTTTATTTTATTGGGGGCTCTTACAGCTCTTATCATAATTCATACATATATACATTTTGTCCAACACATCTGAACGTACATATGTTCTCATCATCTTGTTCAAAACATTTTCTTTCTACTGAGCCCTTGCTATCAGTCCTCATTTTCCCCCTCCCTCCTCCACCCTCCCTCTCCCATGATAATTTATGAATTGTTCTTTTTTCCTCCCTGTGTTACACCAACTGCTGTCTCCCTCTACCTGCTTTTCTGCTGTGTCCCCCCTGGGAGGTGGGACATACATTGATTATTGTGACTGGTTCCCCCTACTCCCCACTCCCCTTCCCTTATCCTCCGAGTGTCACTGCTCCCCTTATTGGTCCCGAGGGATTTATCTGTTCTGGATTCCCAGTGTCATGAGCTCTTATCTGTACCCGTGCACATGCTCTGGACTAGTCGGATTTGTAAGATACAATTGGGGTCATGATAGTGGTGGGGGGAGAAGGGAGGAAGTATTAAAGAACTAGAGGACGGTTGTGTGTTTTGTTGGGGCTACACTGCACCCTGAATGGCTTGTCTATATAAAGAAATACATTCCTAAAATATTTTTATCTTATATGACTTTCTTTCCCAATAGTTGTGTTCAAAAGAAAAATGTATATTTTTAACGCAGATACCACATTTTATTTATTTTTAAATTTTGACTTTCTCAAATCCTGTTCCCTTGGTTAGCTTCCAAGCTGGTGTGACTGGCTTTAAACCCTCTGCCATGAGTCACCTTCTTACCCGTAGTCACCCTCAAGGGCGGAGTAGAACGGCCCCATCTGGTTTCTAAGGCTGTGATCTTCCAGAATCAGACTGCGGCCACATCTGTCTTCTGAAGAGTGGCTGGGGCTCAAATGGCTAACACGTCACCACTGTGCCACTGGGGCTCCTGTGACTGGGTGAGAGAAAGAGAGAAAAGGAAGGAAGAAGGAAGGAGGAAGGAAGGAGCCTGAATCACTGCCGTAGAGCTGTTTCTGATTCATATAGCAAGCCTACAAGACAGAGTAACGTTGCTCCCTTTTGAATCATGAGACAATCTATCTTTATGGGAGCCGAAAACCTCACCCTTCTCTCTTGGAGTCGCTTATGGGTTTGAACTGCTCACGTTGGGGTTAGCAACCTAACATCCAAGCCACTATACCACCAGGGCCACCCAGGACTGGACTCCAGAACTTAGCTCACTGTCATGGAGTCGATTCTGACCCAGAGAGACTGCAGCACTACACAGAGCTGGCTGTTTGAGGTTTCACAGGCATAAATCTTTACAGGGGCTTAAAGTGCCATCTGTATCCAGTGGGATGTCTGGTTGAGTCCAACTACTGGCCTTGTGATTAGCAGCCCAATGAGGAACCCACTGAGCTACTAGGGGTCCCTGACTTCATTCTCCCAAAACTCACTGCCATCAAGCCATGCCCATAAGACAGAGTCGAAACCTGCAGAGGATGGCTAAGAGTCAGAATGACTCAGTGGCAGTGGCTTTTATCCTTAAAATGGTGCCCAGTAAAATAATAAGAGGCTCTCATCAGTAAATCTCTAAAAGGGAGGTAAGAACTTTAATGATCCGCACCAAGAACCAGATAAACTCAGCAACATGATTCCTAACTGTGCTCAGTTACCCAAACTAGCACCCTGCAGATAGATCCCTCTTGACACCTTCATCTTCCTTACTCCTCACAACGGAATCATCTCTAAATCCCACTGGCTCTGTTTATCCTATATACATTGACGCGGTTGTCATCATCGTTAGGTAACAATTGCTGTCATCATCTGGGTCTGACACTGTGGCTCGTATACTCAGGTGAAGGATGCAAACCTTTGGCAGCAGTAAGCGTTTCCTCCCTGTGCAAAACAAAAATTAATTCAAGATCAAAAGCACAATGACGCCAAGGTATTTCTGGTAGCACTGGCTCATGTTGTAAATTTCTCGGGCTAAAAGGGGTGGCAGGTGCAGAAAGTTTAAGACGCCCTGCCTTACTGCTCTGTTATTAAATTGTCCACCACAGAAGCAGGATTAACTTTCAAACCTGAAAAACTATCTGCCATTTTCCTAGTTCAAATCCCTAAATAGATGGTCATCCTCATCCTCATCTAACTGATTATATATATATATATATATACACACACACACACACATATATATACATACATATACTTTCAACTGAAAGATGGAATGCTTTAAGGGAAGTCCCAGGATCCTTAGTACAGTTCATGAGACTCATCTTAGTACAGTTCATGAGACTCACCTCTTTCATCTCTATTTCCTCCAGAGACACATGCTGTCTACAGATGGCATACAAAGAAAGGTTAGGTAGTTCACCAGTAAATATAATTACGTTAGTCATTATATACTCATTTTTGTCATTAACTTTCTACTTGTGGGAAAGTAACTGGCTTCTCTGCTTCTTGATGGAAGCAAGGGTTATTGACTTTCCAAACACAGAAACCGTATGAAATATACTTTTGACTAAAATATTAGGTTATAAGAATGCATTTCTTTAAAACAACTAACATCATTGAGAAGGCAGCACAATAATCAATGACAGCCCACCCCATTGAGCGGTAAGTATTTATTTGCATGTTTGTCTTCCTTCTTAGTCCACGAGCCCCTCTAGGGCACATGATGATGGCTGAATGATGAGGACAGGATGACTCTGTGATCATTCTGGGCACATGGTAAAAATAAAACATTCATTGAGTAAGTCAACTTGAGAAAATCCAATTTGAGTATTGGACCAGCTTCAATTGTGGGGATAGAATCTAAACAAAATGACAACATGGATAAAGATAGCATGTTCCAAATCCAACCTTCATTATCCACAGTGGACACTGGTTTAAACAAGCTGGTATGGAATGTGTAAGAGTTTTCTGTGAACAATCAAAAAAAAAAGGCAACATCAAGTCCTTTGGATAGTCAATATCCAAATAAAAGAATAGCTTCAGAAACGTGAATCTTTAACTCTCATTCTACCCTTCCTATTGTGACCTCCGTGTGTGTGTGTGTGTGTGTGTGTGTGTGTTGATGTCAGTTCAGGTGATTCTCTTGAACTAAAGATTTGAGTTCTGAAAATTGGGTGAAAAGGAAAAAAAACACAAAATGAAGACAAGAAACATTAAAAATATTTTATTCATATGCTCTTGATTTTCATTTGCTGGAATGCCTTTTTCCTCTCTCTAAATTTTTTATAGACGCACGTAGAATAAACATTTTTGAGAGCTTGGTGATAGCACAACCTCCTCATTCTGTGAATGACAACGTGAGCTATCAGACAAGTTAACATTCTCTGACGGTAAAGCTAAGGGTCTGGACTAGAAGTCGGGTCTTCTGGTTCTAGACCAGTATGATTTAGTCCAAAAAACACTGCTGCTCTTTCAGCACGGCTTCCTCTCGGTCCCTGACAATTCTTATCCCTGAGTTGTCTCCTCCAGTAAGTGTCTGATCCTCATTTGATTTGCTTTAGTGAATGAGCTGAACTCACTACTAAGTATGAGTCGTGCTCTGAAAAACACCCCACACCCCTTGCAATGATCCATTTCTGTAAACTAGAACTTTCCAGAATAGATTCATCAAATGGTGGCACTGTTGTTAGGTGCCACCTAGTCAGTGCCAACTCATAGCAACAGAGGGAAACACAACTTGGTCCTGCACCATCCTCACAATTGGTCTCTTGTTTGAGTCCATTGTTGCGGCCACCGTGTCCGTCCATCTCTTCCAGGGCCTTCCTCCTTTTTGCTGCCTCTCCATTACCAAGCATGAGGTCCGTCTCCAGGGACTGGTCTCTCCTGGCAACGTGTCCAAAGTACAAGAGATGAATTCTCACCATCTTTGCCTCCCAGGAGCTTTCTGTTTGTGCTTCTTTTTCAGGCAAATTTGTTGGTACTTTTGGCAGTCCCTGATACTTCCAATATTCTTCGCCAACACCGTAACTCAAATGCCTCGATTCTGCTTCTGTCTTCCTTCCTCAAAGTCCAACTTTCACCTGAGTATGAGGGATTCAAAAGATGATGGTATGCTAATACGATATTCTTTTCGAGAAGAATGCCTCCTCACCTCCACCCAGATGGCCGTTGCAGCACCCTTGCCAATTGATGTAGACTCAGTGAAGTAAGAAACTCGTCTGCTATTAAGAGAGGGCAGGCGGTGTCTCCCCTCACAGATCCTCCTTTGAGATGGTAGAGAAAGCTAGGAGGAAACCTAATGTAGTTATTGTTGTAGAGAATACGAAAAGCACTTTTTAAAAAGGGCTTGTATGTAAACGTAACACACTCTAAAATCTTGTTGGAAAACTACCTTCTGGAATATTGTACAGTTTAGATCTAGATACTTAAAATTAAGTTTCTATATAATATTTGAGAGGGCATACTTTAAATAGCACGCCATTGAAGTGAAAAAGTCCCCAGAGGCCGTTCTGAGAAGTGGACAGCAGTGTAAGTATCGAGAACTTCCCCCCACTTGGTAGCTTGTTCCCTAGTGTAGAACGGGGGACTTTCTGGGGCCTGGTTAGCAGCTGCCCACAGCTTTCTTGGTTTACCTTCCTTTTCCATCTGTTTTACCTGTCTCTATTTCTGAATAATTTATTTCACCATCTGCATAAATAGAACACCTGGCTGAAGGCTAACTCTTACACCTAAATAATTTAGAGACAATAACCTCTTTAATCTTTATTGGAATAATGTAATGACTTTTGAAAACAAAGCGCATAAAAGAATAACTGCTGAGGATATTTCTGGCATGTTTTAGTGTCGCATCAAGACTGCGGATGATGAAGATCGATCTATTTCTCTTACTGTTGCCCCTAAATTTTGGTTACTTTCTTTCTTTCCTAGGAGATACATGTTCTTAAATTTGTTGCAAGGCTCTCACTAGTGTGTTGTGCGATGTTCTTGAGAACCAGTGTTTCTATTGATGATGATGATTTAGATCCTAGCTAAAAAATCTAGCCAACTCCTCATTATCTGGGACATAGTGAGATATTTAAGTACTTTCCCCTAGCAATTTACTCGGTCAATTCTTAGCCTCTTTACCAAATAGACGCAGCCTTCATAATGTCCCACACTCTCCACCTGGGATGGGGTGACTCTTGCCCTCACTGAGGTTATCTTGGGGCAGAAGTTAGCTTAAAATGTTTGAATTTCAGTGTGAAAGGATAATAATGGCAAAGATTTGTGGTCATCAAAGGTTAGCACTCAAGTGGAATTTCTGCAGATCAGTTGATAAATAACTAATCTTAGAACTCTCAGTTATTCAGATTTCATTGCTGAATGAAAAGTATCGCCCCCCAAATCTCTGTTCCACTGCTTACTCACGACAGGCCTTGGGCTATTTTACTTCACTTCTCTGAGCTTTGGGTAGCCCATCTATGACATGGGGGTATGGATACCTATTCCACAAGTTTCGGTGTAAAGCACATGTAGCATGTAGATCTTGAATAAATGCTACCTCTATTTATTTCATAATAAAGCACACCTCTTGTACTTTGAATATGTTATCAGGAGAGACAAGTCCCTGGAAAGTGACATCATTTTTGGTCAAGTCACAAAGAGGATGACCTTCAAGGAGATGGGTTGACACCTTGTGGGCAACATGGCCTCCAGATAATCGCAATTGTGAGCGTGGTACAGGACAGACTGTGTTTCATCCTCTTGTTACATAAAGTCCTTTGGAGTTGGTGTTGAGAAACTTTAGAATGAATTATTCTAGATAGCTTGAACATATACCATTTAATTCAGTCTCTACCATATAGGGAAAAGTAGAATGACCGATTTGGGCTTCAGAGGCTGTAAATCTTCACAGGAGCAGAGTCTCATCCGTCTCCTGTGGAGTATAATTCATGATACCATCAGGGCTCCTAGAACTGAACTTGTCTTCAAAAATTAATAATTTTGAAAAATATTCAAACTTGTTTAATAGTATTCCTTTTCTACCTATGCAGTGTAGATGGAACATAGCTATCATCGTTACGCTCTGTGGTTACCAAGGCAAATCATCACTGTACACGACAGGGCTATTCTGAGTCAGAACTGATTAGATAACAGTGAGTTTTTGAATTCTGTATACTAAATATTGTCTGCGTAGCATAATTTAGCAGCTCCAGCAGGTTAATTAAGGCACCGATGATGTGGTTTTTTACCCCCCTACACTAATTAGCCCTGAGCAATTGTACTTTGTGAGGACTTGGATCTGCTTTTCATAATGTTAGGTCTTTTCCCTAGCTAGCAGCTGTCAGTTCTTGCTATGGCTTGTCGGTTTGCCTGTAGCAGTTTTTCTCTCTCTCATTTTAACTTTCTGCTTGTAATTTGTTGCAGATTTGGGACATGAAGTTCTAAGAGATGAGTTTCGCTGTGTGTATGCTTTAAGGCAAAAACTTGGATATAGTTGGGTACTTACGGTTGGCCAGTGGTTCTCCATTTATGCCAGACAACAGCGCACTCAAATTTAATTGTCTTAATTGAAAATTGACTATTTTATTTCACAGATGCACTAACATACTCATTTTATAAAACAAGGGTTGAGTATTACACCAGCACGGAGAGACACAGTAAACACACGCCATGTTTAAGAAACTAAGACTTAAACATTCAAATCAATCAAGCAACTTATATTTAATATAGCTTTCTATTGTATCTGAATTTACTGTATTCAAATTACTTGAAAATTATTCATCTCCATTGTAAACTATGTAATAGTATGATTCAGGCAATGTGTGGTGATGCCAAGTGGATGAAGAATGATTCTTGTCTATAGAAAGGTCTATCTAGTAAGAGCAAGCTTGGGAAAGGAGAGGAAAAACGCATAAACAAATATGTAGAATAAAATTAGTGTGAGAGTATGAGAGTAAGGAAAATAATCTGAAATATAATAAAACCTTAATAAACAAAAATACCTAATTGTAAAGCTGTGGTTTCTCAATAAATCATCCTCCATCTAGGTCTAAACACCAAAAACAAAGCAAAGCAAAACAAGAAAACATTTTCATTGTGAATTTGGTGAAGGTTTACAGATCAATCAAGCTTTAATGCAACAATTATTACACAATTTATTTTATCATCAGGCCTATTAATTTCTCTCTATATATTCAGTTTTATACAGGTCTAATTCTTTCTCAAAGAATTCTGCACTTCTTGATTTACATATGTCAAAACAGCACTTTTGTTATCCCCAAAGGACTCAAATCATGCTCTTTTGAATTGTTCTTTGGGATTGGGGAATACGAAGAAAATTGAAGGGGCAAGATAGGTATGTAGGGTGGGCGGTTTAAGGTTTCCCAATGAAATCATCATAAGACAGCTGATCGCCCTTGCTATCCTCAAAGGATGAATAGCCCTTGCTATCCTCAAAGGAGCGGGAGGTGGGGGGTGAGGATTTTTCCTCATCATAACTCAAAATTCAATTTTCTGTTGTTATAAAACTTGTTCATAATAAGCCCCCATAATTGTCCTGCCTTTTGAGGAAATTTACTGAGATGACTTCTTTGGGACTCTCCAAAGAGTCACCTTCCGAGATCACTGCTCTGCCTTGAACGAACTGGTCAAGCAAATCGCTTGGAAGCCACCGTGGAAAGGGAACTGTACCGCCTGATTGAATTTGGCAAATTCAAGCATCGTCCCCAGTTACAATTAGCTCCATGAAATTAGCTTCCATCTTGCTTGAAAGGTGGAAAGATCATCGCTTTTAGCTGATTGATTTCCATCACGCCTTTGGGCACTCTCATCAAGTCAAAAGCTTGCCGAAGCCAAGAGGATCCCTTAAAATTGAAATGCTGAACCACATGAGACCCCAACTTTAGTAGTTGTCACATCAAGAGTAAATCTATGGTCTCCTTCCACCAATTTCTGAATTTCAGCCAGTTTCTTCATCCATTGAGACTGACGGTTTTCCCTCTCTTGGTTCACCTTTCTGGTCTTCTTGACCCTTTAAAACCTGCTTGATCCAGCTAAAAATGGTTAGTGAATGTGAGGTGGCTTTTGTGTTGTTGAAAAAGGGCATTTTCTATCAACAAATAATTGATCTTAGAAAACTTTATTATGTGACTTCCAGCTTCATTTCTATCACCAAAACCATGTTTTCCAACTACCGTTCCTTTCTTTTTATTTCCAATTTTTATACTCTAGCCCCCAACAATTAACAATGCATCTTCATCGCATGTTTGGTCAATTTCAGATTAAAGACGTTAGAAGAATTTCAATTTCTTCATCACTAACTTTAGTAGTTGGTGCATACATTTGAATAATGGTTGTGTTTATTGGATTTTCATTCATGAGGATAGACATTATCCTTTCACAGACAGCCCTGTACTTCAAGACAGATCATAGAATGTCCTTTTTGACAATGATCGCAAAGCCATTTGTCTTGATTGTGTGATTCTCAGCATAATAAACCATATGGTATTCTGATTGAAAATGTCCAATACCAGTCCATTTCAACTCACTAATGGCCACAATATCCATCCTTATGTGTTCCATTTTATTTTTAGTAACTTCAAATTTTCCTAGATTCATATTAGTACATTCCACATCCCAAATATTAATTGATGTCTGCAGTGGCTTCTTCTCATTTTGAGTCGTGCCTCATCAGCAAATGAAGCTCTGGCAGGCTTTCCTCCACCGGAGTCCTTAAAGTAGATTCTACTTTAAGAAGGTAGTTCTTCCTCAGTCATATTTTCAGACTCTTCCAACCCGAGGGGCTCATCTTCTGGCACTATCGCTGACAATATTCTGCTATTGTTGACAAGGTTTTCAGTAACTGACAATATTTGGGTGCTACCCATAGGGTTTTCAGTGGCTAATTCCTCTGCAGTGGACACTTTATTCCTTCTTCACAGTCTGTTCTTAGTCTGGAAGCTCTGCTGAAAGAGATTGACCTTGAATGACCCTGCTGGAATTTTAAATATTGGTGACAGAGCTTTGAAGCTCACAGAATACACAAGTCACCATAGTATGGAAAATTCCTACATCTGTGGGCAGAGATGATGGAGAAGCAGCTGAAATCAGACCAGCGGATAACTGCAGAACAGGTCATCAATTGCTCCTATGTAACTTCAGGGTGAAGTTGAAGATAATGCAAACAAGTTCATAAGAGCCAACATAGGAACTTGAGTCTACCTCACCTGAATTTCAAGAAGACCTCGAGTACAGATTTGATGCATTAAACACTAATGTCAGCAGAGCTAATGAGCTGTGGAACTGCATCAAGGACACCATATAGGCACAAAGCAAAAGGTCATTAAAAAGACAGGGAAGAAATAAAAGACCAAAGTGGGTGTCAGAAGAGCCTCTGAAACTTGCTCACAGTCATGGAGGAGCTAAGGCAAATGAAAGAAACGAGTAAGTCAGAGGCCCAAAAAGAAAATTTGAAAGGGCAGCTCAAGAAGACAAAGTAAAGTATTATCATAAGAGGTGCAAGGAGCTAGAGTAGAAAACCAAAGAGCATACACTCAACATAAACTGAAGGAACTCAAGAAAAACACTGAAGCTTCCCCTTGAAGTACTGAAGGATGCAGGGAAATACTGAAGGATGCAGGAAGCCTCAAAAGAAGATGGAAAGAAGACGCAAAGTAACTACCCAAAGGACTTGTCAACATGCAACCATTTCAAGAGGCAGCATCTGAGCAAGATCCAATGGCAGTGAAGGAAGACGTTCAAACTTCACTGAAAGTACTGGCCAAAAACAAGTCTCCAGAAATTGATGGAATACCAATTGAAATATTTTAGCAAGCTAACCAAGCCCTGGAAGCACTCACTGATGTATACCAGGAAATTTGGAAGACAGCTAGTTGACCAGTTGATTGCAAGAGATCTACATTTGTTCTCATTTCAATAAAAAGATGACCAAACAGAGTGCTCTAATTGTAGAAAGATATCATTAATATCTATGTAAGTAAAATTTTCCTGAAGATCATCCAACAAAGGTTGCAGCAATACATTGACAGGGAGCTGCCAGGGTTCAGGCTGGATTCAGTAGAGAATGTGGAACAAAGACTATCATTGCTGATGTCAGATGGATCTTGACTGAAAGCAGAGAATACCAGAAAGGTGCTTCCTTGTGTCCCACTGACAATGCAAAGGCATTCGATTGTGACTGTAGATCTTGAGAGGAAAGTGAATTCCAAGGCATTTAATTGTGCTTATGTGGAAGCTGTATATCAATCAAGAGGCACCTGTTCTAACAGACAAAGGGCACACTGCATGGTTTAAAATCAGGAAAGGTGTGAGAAAGGGTTGTATCCTCTGATCACATTTATTCAATCTATATGCTGAGCAAATAATCAGTGAAGCTGGATATTATGAAGAAGACTGGGGTATAAGGTTTGGAGGAAGATATTAACAACTAATGACTTACAGAAGACAAAATCTTGATTGCTCAAAGTAAGGAGGACTTGACACACTTGCTGATGAAGGACAAAGATTTCAGCCTTCGGGAAGAATTACATCAATGTACAGAAAACTCAAATTCTCACAACTGGACCAATAGGTACCATCATAATAAATGGAGAAAAGATTGACGTTTTCCAGGATTCACAATCAATGCTCATGGAAACAGCATTCAAGAGGTCACAGGACACACTGCTCTGAATAGATCTACTGCACAAGACATCTTAAAACAAGGATGCTACTTTGAGGACTGGGATACACCTGACCCATCATGGTATTTTCCATTGCCTCATAGACATGTGAAACCTCAATATGAACTAAGCAAGAACAAAGAAGAAGTAATGCATTTGGATTGTGGTGCTGGCAAAGAATATTCAAAACATCATGGACTACTAAAAGAACAAGCAAATCTGTCTTGGAAGAAGAACAGCCAGAATAATCCTTTGAGGCAAGGATGGTGAAACTTGGTCTCACAAACTTTGGACATGGTATCAGGAGAGCCCATTCGCTGTGGAAGAACATCATACTTGGTAAAGTGGAGGGGCGTCGAAAAAGAGGAAGACCCTTGACAAGATTGATTTAGTCGCTTCAGCAATGGGCTCCAGCATATGAGCTACTGAGAGAATGGCACAGGACTGAGAGGGGATTCGTTATAGCATCCTGTAAGTCAGATTTGACTCAATGGCACCTAACACCAATGACAATGTGGCTCAGCTTTCCTGTAAACTTATTGAAAGCTTCCATGACTTAGGAAGAGGTCCAGTTGAGTTTTGTTTAAAACCTGATATTAACCCTGTTGTTGAAATTATATTTTCCATAGCACAAGAAGTATCTCTCTCTCTCTCTTTAAAAGGTGACATTGTCTAATGAAACTAAGACAAGGGTATGACTGAGAGGACTTGTCTGTAGTCATCCTCTGACCAGAGACACATTGAAATATATTTTGTTCAGAATAAACCTGTGCATGTATGAACTGGAACCTAGTAATATTACATATTGACTTACCTCATATCATAATAGAATGATCAGAATATAATTGGGAATGTAAAGGAGATAGTGGTCTATTCTACAGCAGTGGACTCAGGAAAGGCACCCTGGAGTTGGGGAGAGGGTTAAAGAAGAGTGATTCTTGAGGTAAACCTTAAATCATGAGTTGGTATTATTGAGTTAGACTAGGCTATTAGTAATTTTATAAAGTGGGAGCTCGAAACTTTGATTAGGGAGCAGATGAACCTATAAGAAATTGCCATGGTCAATTGTATGTATTGGGCTGAGAGAGTAGAGAGATGAGCTCATAAAGATATGTCCATCATCAAAGGGCTTTAAATTGTCTAGCTAGAAGTTTACATTTCATTCTGAGGCATAAAAAGTCATGGAATGGCTTTAAAACACGAAATTAAGATAATCTATCTCTGATGGTAGTGTGGCAGACAGGATGAAAGAAAGTCAATGTATGAATAGAAAAATGGTTCAGGGTGCTATTATGGCAGAAAAGAAATCATGAACTTGAACCCAGGAGGTGGGAATAAGAAGATGGAGTAGATTTGAGAGCTATGTAGAATATAGGAATCAATATGATTTGATGGTTGATTAAATTTCAGGTGGAGATATAAAGATGAAAGTTTTTGAGAACTCCAAGAGGAGTTAACAATTCCAAGGTTCAAGGCTGGAGTAACTTGCCATTCACTGTGATGGAAATAAGGTAGCAAAGTTTAGGGAACAACCAAGTCAGTTTGAGACACGAGACAAGGCTTAATTGGGTGCCTAATTCAATAGCCATATGGTGTGCCAGCTGGGTAAACAAAGGCATACTACATTGTAAACTATTGATGCTAAAATGCATAGCTAATCAATAACAAGGTTCTTCTGGTTAGTATTGGAAGCAAGTCAATGTCGTGCTAAGGAAAGTTCCTAGAAATAAGTTTAGAACAGGCAACGGAGGAGTGGCGAAGTCAGATGAATTCTCCTTGAAATGTTTCAACTCCAAGTACATCTAGCTGAAGATGGGCTCAGAACCTTGCCTCCATCAGACAAGGTCCCGAAACCCCCACTGCTGCCACTGTGCCTATTTTGCCTTGGCCATTACTCCATGGTACTTTTCTTCCCAGATTCCCTTTCCCAACTGCCCCCCTCTCGGTCCAGGTGAATTGCCTCTTCTTTTGTGTCCCTGTAGTTCTCTAGCCAATTCTTCCATGTAGCCATGTTATTCATTGTCATTTGACAACCCCCCCCCACTCGATCATAAGTTTATTCCTCTTGTGCCCCAGGGTCAAAGTCTGAGCCTGGTAGTACACTCACATTTATATGTCCGTAAGTGTTGAGCAGATGAAGTTCGGAGTAGTAGCTATTGCTCTCATTTGGTTGACCTGCACACTTCCCTCTCCCTTGGCATGCATACTTTCAATTCTCTAATTTTGTACACCATGCTATGAGCTAGTAAGGTCCCAGGTGCAATAGGAATGGGGGAATACATATCTGCTAACAAACTTGACCACTTAAAAACTAGCAGGTTTTCTGGTTTTCCTGGAAAACCCCTCCCACACCAGTAAACCATTTATTTAACAACAACAACAACAAAAAACCCCACAGCAATTTGTTTGTTCTTATGATTCTATGGGTTGATTGGGATTTTCTGCCCATCTCAACTGATCTTACTCTAGTGACTGTACTCAGCTGGTAATTCAGCTAGAGCGTGATGGAATGCCACTTGGGATGGTTGATTGGATGGTAGAGTTGGCTTGTCTCTCCCTGTGATGTTTCATTCTGCCTTCTTAGCAGCATGGTTGCTCAGGGTTCCAAGAGGACAAGAGCAAGTCCTCCTGAGCCTGACGCTCAGCAGCCTGCACAGAGACACTTGCATGATATCGCTTTAATCTAAGCCAGTCACAGGATCAGCCCAGAGAAAAAGGGGGAGAAAAAAGTCTTCACCCCCTGATGGGAGGAGCAAAGGCAAAAGATAAAGAGGCCTGTGGGGCGGGCTCACTTTGGGAATAACAAGGTGTTTCCAAGGCACGGATCCTTCTGGTCTTCAAGCTTTATTGAACAATGTTCTGGGTCAGATCAGAAGAATTTTTGCTTGTCTAACTCTAAAAATTTCAGAGAGAGTTTATTCTTGAAACACATTATATTAGTTAATTAATTATATTAACTAATAACATATATATTTTAAAAATGACTCTGTTCTGAGATCAGATTATGGAGATGAAGGCTGTAATAGATGAGGGAGAAAGAAAAAAGGCAAAGTAGGAAAACAAAGACAAGGAAAAAGTAAGATAAACCCCCAAACAATACAGCCTTCATGATGGCTGCATGATGTGAGCCATCTAGAGAGAATACAGGGTAACACCCATGGTACAGCCACTGATGTCTGGGCTAGATTAATAGTTGACAGATGGAGATCAAACTCACTGGTGTCAAGTAAACTTCTACTCCCAAAGACCCCACGGGACAGAGCAAAACTGCTGCCTCTTGTTTCGGAGGCTGTCATTTTCTACATCAACAGACAGCCTCATCTTTCCCCCCAAGAATTGGCTGGGGAGTTTGAACCACTGACCTTGCAGTTAGCAGCCTAATGCTTAATCCATTACACCGACAGGGCTGAATGTATCCAAGAAAGCCCTATGATATCATGATGTGTCTAAAAAACAGTAACACCAAATGTTTTCTCTAGAAGGGTGAAATCAGAAAGGGGAAACTTTGTAAAATCTTTAGGAAATGATAGAACTAAAAAAAAAAAAAAAGGTAGAAGCCAAGTTAAGTCTTGCAAGCACGGACAGCTCAAGGCAGGAAATATATTTCTTAATGGACTCATCTCATGGGAATCCAATGTGCTGAAAAGAGGAAAGAGAAATAAAACAGATGCATTTGGATATAAATGCTAGCGTGAAACTGTGGGTCTCTTCCACTGATCTTGTTGTGTTAGGCATGAAAAAGCTCCTCTCAAGAAAACATGAGCACACCGTTGCCTGGTGTGCATTGCAGCACAGTTCACTGACTTAGCAAGTTAAAGCGTAGAAACCATCCAACCGTCCCTCGAGGAATTTGTATTTTCTATGCATCTGTATGTTTAACACGCATTCCTGTCATGATGAATGCTTGACACTGGTGCTTATTAATGACAACTTTTTATATATTATTTTGCCTCAAAGGACTCAAAGGAAAGTACTCTCCTTGGAAACAGAGGAACATTTCTACTTCCTCCCCTGACAGCGTTGGCAATGACGAAGCTCAGTTGAACATGCCGTTCATGTCATCAGACTTCTCTTCAGGCTCTTGAACATGCGTTCCCAGGTTCCACAGTGAGGAGTGTCCAAGAATGCAAATTAGATGCATGAAAACTGGAGAGTCCCTTTGCCTTCTCTTCTTATCTCGATGGTTCTTCAGTTCATACCCGAGGACCAGGGGTGACAGGGTGGGGAAAAGAGACAGCGGGAGTGAGAGAGAGAGAGAGACAACCAGAACTGAAAGCTATCTCACTGCCACCTGGTTGATGCTGACTCATCGGGACCCAAAGGTCAGTTCTACCCCTGGCAATGTTTCTGAGCCTGTAACTCTTTCGGGAGTAGAAAGCGCCTTCTTGCTCAGTTTCTGAGACTGTAACTCTTTTTGGAGTAGAAAGCCCCACCTTTCCCCCGAGGAGCAGCTGGTGGTTTTAAACTGCTGACTTTGCTGATTACAGAAGAGGGAAGGGAAGGGAGGAGGGGGAGAAGAAGAGGTAGGTGAGGAAGAGGAGAAAAGGGATAGGGAGAAGAGGCGGAAGAGGGACAGATTGCCTTCATTTACTTTCATCACTTTGCGGAGAAGTTTTATCAACTGCAGCCTAATTTCTGCTTTGTCACAGGGAAGGAGATTGTGCTAAATACCCAGAAATTCGCTTTTAAAAACAATTTAAATGTGTTCATGTTGACATGTTTACGTCACAAAAGGTTGCTGTTTAAATAATTTTTAAATGTAGAATTCAGCGACATTAACTAATTTACAGCATCTCAAACCGAAACTCAGTGCCCCTTCATCAAGAACTCCCGTTCCTGCCTGCCTCTGGTGCTCCCGCCATGGAAATCTCTGATAAACTTCGCTCTCTATGATCTTGCTTTTGCTGGACACCTCATAGAGTGGCACCACAGTTTTTTGTCATTTTTACTTAACTTTTCAATACTCTAAAGAGGTTATGTAAAAATAAAACCTCTCCCTCACCAAACAAAAACCATATATGAGTACATGAATGAAAGCCATGACATGGCAATGGAAGTGGCCAGATCATTTTTTAACTGGCCTGAGAGTTATTTTATGTTCCACTTTCAAACGTGTTGCTGGTAGGTGCCCTGAGGTTCCCACCCAGAAGCCAGCCAATGACTAACAGAACGAAACGCTGCCCAGTCCTGTACCTTGCCATGATCACTCCTATGCCATGAGCCCACTGTTGCAGCCACTGTGTCAGTCCATCTCCTGGAGGCCCACCTCTTTTTTGGTACCCCTCCATTTTCCCAACATGATGTCCTTCTCCAAGGACTAGTCTCTCCCGAGAATATGTCCAAAGTACATCCAATGGAGTCTTGCCATTCTTACTTCTCAGGAAGTCTCTAAGGAAGAGACCTCTGGCCGTACTTCTTCCGAGTCTGTCCTGGAAGAAGCACCCCGATTCAGACGCATGGATTCCTCTTCTGTCTTCCTTATTCGATGTCTAACTTTGACAGGCCTGGGAGGCAGTGGAAAATACCATGGCTTGGGTGAGGCGCACCCTCGTCCTCACAGTACCATCCTTGCTTTTCCATGCTCTAAAGAAGCTGGTGCAGCACCAGACTGACCTGATGCAGTTTGTCTTCTAATCGCTTGACTGCTGCTTCCATGAGCACTGATTAATTTAACCCTTGCATACCATTGTCCTCCGCCTTGATGGCTTGTATCATAAATACCCAACGAACAACAAACACACGATCTGGCCTCATACTGTCAATATTTAGATAACTCTTGTACATGTTTAAAGGTATATTCCACCGCTTTCACAGCTCCATGTAACTCGGAAGGAGAAACGGCCTCCTACAAAGGGAGACCGCCTTGTACCCTTCCACGTCTACTTCACTACGACACATTTCATTTTCTTCCAAGAGAGTAACCGTGCATATTACAGTCAACTTTCCTTCTGGGTTTAAAAGCTAGGGTCAGGGATCGCCAGAGGAATACTTTGTTCTAATCCCAGGACAGCGAGAAAACACAATGGCAGAAAGGAAAGTCTCTGCCTGCATTTTGGCTTCCTGCCTTCCTTTAATTTACAATGGGGGAAAGTCAAGGTGAGACTGGACCCCCTGGAGCAGTTGCTTTCCTGTGAACTCGCTCTGTCTGCAGCCAGGAGAGAGAGACTGACAGGCCGATAGCACTTGATGCCTGGCTCCCTGGCCCACTCAAAGACCCTCTCTTAGGTATCAGTTGCTTGCCCGAGCTTTGAGGTCAACCAGACACCTCCCCTGAGGCTTACCTGGCCTGAGGGATAGAGCCACCAGAAAACCCTGTCAGGGAGAGCAGCTGTTATCTGAGCTAGGATCAAAGTCCCCCTCTGTACTCCAGAAAAACGTCTTTCCAAACTGGTTCTCTTTCTCCACGATTCGAATGAATGTTGAATGAGTCCCCGGGGACACCAGTTGCTGTGCTTAGGAACAAGCCGTCAGAAATACTGTGCCGCGAAAGTTCACCTCCCTGGAATGTTCTGTTGGTCTGAGGATTTTTATTTACTGCCTCAAAGGCCCAGCAGACGTCAACCAGGAAATGAGACGACAGGGAACTGTGATCATTGCTATTCCGACATTTTTCATCTGTGCTCTGGGTTTTGTCTACCCCCCTCTGAAATACTATATTGTTTCATCCTGGTAGTCGTATTCTAATAGCCATGACAGATACCGTGAGTACAAAAGGCTACTGCCTAAAAGTTCATGTTTATACATGACTGCACTAGGAAGAACTTGCAACGCTCTAATTAATCAGAACTGAGTTGCCAAGCAATAAAGGTGACTTTGTGAGATTCCCAAACTTTCAGACCAGTCAATACTGGTGACATCAAATGAAGTTTCAGATATGGTCTTCACAGAGGTGTGGTAGTCCAGAAGGTTCTGCTCAGAGTTTTCTAATACGCTGATCAACATAACGCGTTTATCTACTGACTCCAGATTTGTAGCAGTTCCAATATATCCAAAGTGATGCTTTGGTTGACTGCTAATCAGATAAACAGCTCTGGAGTATCGACTCTTTAAGACCTGAGACACCACCTCATTCACCTTAGCATCTCCAGCAACAGCTCCTGGGTCCAGAACACTCCCTGCCATTGAGTCCATGCCGACTCATAGTGACCCAAGAGGACAGGGTAGAACTACCCTATGGATTTCCAAGACTGTAACTCTTTCCAGGAGTAGAAAGTCTTGTCTTTCTCTCTCAGAGTGGCTGGGGTTTTCAACAGCTGACCTCCAGGTTAGCAGCCCAATTCATAACTACTGTGTCACCATTGCTCCTAAAACACAGTACAGGTAACATACATGTGTCTGGAGAGAGGGAGGGAAACTAGATTGAGCATAGCTTCCTCCATCTTGATAGTCTTACAGAACTGATGAACTGCATGAGAGGTAGAAAACTCTAATTAGGACAGAGTATGTTTCTGGCCTAAGAGAGAGTGTATAGTTTTTGAAAGTACCCTTTTTTAGATTACATCTTTGGAATATGTCCACTCTTTTCAGCATGAATGTATTTTGCTGACATTGTAGTTTGAGACAACAAAGTTTTATTTCTTACATTCCAGGTTGCCCAGTTTAAATTGATGTTTTGGGTGGCACTACCAGTGGGTAGGTGGGTGGGTCAGATATTTTAGTCATGGCACACACTATTGTACAGCCATCTGTTATATTGAATGGATTATTTTGTTTATCAAGTTTCTTTGAATAGCAATTTCAGTTTTGTATCTTATTTCCTTCTTTGATGGGGGTATTGCCAGCAGATGCAAGCTACATGCTGGCTTGAGTTCCTTGCAAATTCCCTGGCTAGTTTTTGTTGTAAGTCCCCCCCACCCCCCCCATGCCTTAGTACTTTTCCCCCCTTCCTCTCTTAGTACTTTCTCCGTCTCAATAACTCTGTCATTGTAAAGAAATCCAGCATTTTGAATACCATTTCCTAAAACTAACAGCATCACTAATTCTTTTTTTAAAGAAACATTTCCTGTCATTTCAAGGTCATTGCTAATGATACCACAGCTTTCTTTCCGTTTTTCTTTTCAGTGTTGCCTTTATTCCTGGTGGGAAATAAATAACCAGTCATTCTTAAAAAGAAGGGCTATTTGAGAGAAGAGTTTGTGGGTTTTGTCCAGGGTCCTCTTGAATGGTTGAGTTTGTCTATTTAAATCACCCAAACCTCCTTAATTTAGAACCTTGTCAGTAGACCAGAACACATAGAGCCAGAATTAATCACTTCATTGCAATAACCTGGTAGTGAGAGACATTGAAACAAGTAACAAGTATCAGAAGGAAGACATTATAAGGAAACAAATAGCTATTTTCAATACTACTACTCTGATGTTGATGATCGCTAACACTTTACCTAGAACTTGATATATGATAGCCAACCTCCCAAATATCTATCTGTCTGTCTGTCTATCTATCTATCTATCTATCTATCTTATTCACTTATGTCCTATCATAAATCTACAAGGTAAATATTATCACCCACATTTCACAGCGGAGGAAATGAAAGGATAAAAAGAAACATTAAGCATAGCCCCAAGTTTACTCAGGTAAGAGATGATAGAGTCAGGATTCATGTTCAAGCAAGATGGTGCAAAAAACAAAACTAAAACTTGTAACCACATACCAAAATACATACATATACAAACTAGGAAAGAGACGGTGGCATCAACACACGGTTGTCTGGCTGTCTTGAAATTTCAAGGCCCTAGGAAGGTGGCGGAAGAAAGAGGAGGTTTTCTACTTCCTGAAAGATTTGCAGTCTAAAGAACCAACCGGGGCAGCTCTACTCTGTCCTGTAAAGTCATTCTGAGACAGAGCTCGCTGCCAATGAGAGGATTATGGGATGTCCAATGTTCAGTTGCTCACAGTCCAGTGAAGCAGCAGGAGGAAGGAACTGTTACGTTAGCATGAAGCGTGCTGAGAGAAAGGGCACATGGGAAGCAGGGGGATGGCGAATGGCTGAAGAAAGATCTCTGGAGAGATGAATATGGAGTAGGAATTAAGGCAGTTGAAGAAGAAAGCTTGGGGACTGCAGGAGGAAAGAGAAGCACATAAACCAAGCAACACACCTGAGTTGAGGCAGAAAGCCCAGAAATCCTGGTGTGGATGTGAAAGAACTCCCAAGTTTGGTGATACAAGGCCGTGTGGAAATCTGGACAGTGGCAAGAGATAGTTTGCACAACACTTTTGGGTGAGGCCCTTGGTGAAAGTCTATCCCTGAAGCCAAGACCAGAGTGGTTCGTGCCACCTGCCCTGACTACGAAGAACACATAAAGGTGACAGCACCTGCTTTTTCCTCTACCACTAGAGGGAAGCTCGGCAGGCTAGGGCTGGAGACCAAGCATCCCCCGTCCCAGCCACCCCCAGGGAAGGCATCCCTGATAGAGTTGTGTATAGTGGGAAGGACCGACTTCCTCATGCAATCTCCTGGCATCATTTCATTTCTGATTGTAGGACAACCTCCTTTTGGAGTCTGGCCTTGGGGTTGCGTGTTGACATTCCCCCGGCCTGGCACTATGTCTTGGGTAGAGTTCACGTCCCCCATTCTTGCCGGCAGAAGAATCATAGCAATTACATAGCAATTAATGTACATACTTTGGCTTCGCAGTTTGACTGAATTGGCAACTCGGCAAGAATGAGGAGTCTTGAGGGAGATGCTGAAACGGACTTTTGAATGGGAGGCTTTGGCAAAATGCAAGATAAGCTTCTTAAGCAAGTAGTAGAGGTGCCCCTTCACCACGTTGTAGAATGCCTCGCAGGGTCCAGGGCAGTGAGTCTTCTGCGGTTCAAAACACAGTGTTTCCTACCCTTGCTCAGGGTCCTCTCTGTGCCTTTTGATTGTAATTATTGTGTTTCTCTCACCCTCTATCACGAAACTGTGAGGTCCTTGAGACGATCTTACTCTTCTTTTGATGTCTCCAACACTTACCACAGGTCGGGGCAGAGAGTCATTGTTGAATACATGGACGTGGGATAAGTAACAATGATAAAAAAAAAGGAGAGGCTCATGGGAACGAGGGGCTCATTTGCATCCACTACAATTTGCGTAGAGGCCACACGACAGAGCTCCCCTGATGGAATATGGCTGAGACGCGGTAGGGTACAGCAGAACGTACAAAGGTCCTGAGGTCAGAGAACCCATGTCTGAATCTTTCCATTACTGACATTCTGTTCTCGCCGCACGTCTAGGCAGGCGCAGGCTCCAGGAGAAAGGTGAAGTCAAGAAGAGACACCTCACTCCATGGCAGCCAGTTCACCTGGGCATTAAGAGACCCTCCCCCTGCCTCCCTACGACCAGCATGTCCAACACTGACCAATCTCTGTGCTCTCAAACTCACCTGCTAGGATTCACATGGGTACACAAAGCCCAGCACCCTGGCTTTTTAATTTCCTCTTGGCTTTACCTAGGTCTTACTTAGGTCTATACCCACCTCCTTATCCTCGGCAGTCTGGACTACCGTGTTTGGGAACGTTCTGCTTGATAATCTGGTGTTCTCTATTTTCAACTTTCAAATACTGCTAACCGTGTTTGCATCTGGGAATGAAACAGGTAAACCAATACTAGCTCCAGGAGTGCTTGAACTAGCTTACTTTGTTGTTCTTGTTTGGAATATCAGCGGAGGCACCTGATTTTACCACATATAGTGCATTAAAAATGTGTCAAAAAGCTCGGCTTATACACAAGTGTATACAGTATTTTTCTTTAAGACCACTTATGTCTGAAATCTGACATGATCTTAAAAATACAAATGTATTTTAGTAGCTTTTCCCCCAAAATGTTACCATAAAATATATGGGTTTGCAATTAAAAAAATCACATATCATATTAAGAAGAGTTGTACAATCATTACTACATCATCGATTTTAGAGCATTTTCTTCTTCGTTGTACTAATTGTTATGAGTTCCCCATTTCCCTCCCACCTCCCCTGCACTTTCTAATCTGTAATAATTGGAGCAATATTTAATCTTGAACAGGTAGTGAAGGAATGAAATGCCCAGATCATATTCAAGGACGAGTAATTAAGTTTAATGGCTACTTCCTATGTTTCAGGTACCGTACGAAGAACTTCTACATATTATCCTATTTAACCTGTGAAGTGAGTCCTTGGAGGTATTATTCCCATTTTGTCAATGAAAACACCCCAAACTCAAGGAGTGCCCCAAAAGGGGGAACAAAGATTTGATCTGGGATCTGGCTAACATCAAGATGCCTGCTCATCCCCTTTGATCACCACCGTCTTTGCGGGGGACCTGAAGAACCTAGAAAGACAGCTCATCTTTCTAGAGTTGGAGTTTTGAAGGTGTTGAAGATTGTATTCGAGTTGTATCAAAAGAAGGAAGAGGAATATAGCGGAGAAAGGGTTATTGTGATGGCTCTCACTCATGTGCACTCATTCATTCATTCATTTCACTAGCACTTTCTGAGCTGCCACTGTGAACCATGCAGTAACAGGGACATTTAATGAGAGAAGCAGTTAAGACCCAGCCTGTCCTAAGGGTGGCTGATTGGGACACTCTATCTCTATCTTCTCCCATCAGAGGTTCGCTTTCACCCTCCTTAAGGAGCGCTATTTCTTAGATCTGAGTTAGGAACTCCAGGCTAGAACATGGGCAAGCACATGCCACTATAAAGACAGATATTCAATAGAAAGAAACCCTGAATTGCCGTGGCCATAAGTTTTGGCACACCTCCCTTTTGAGAAATGTTTTGACCTATAAGTAAACTCATTCTTATCGCTGCCTCCTTTACTTCTTCTACCTCCTGCACATGGTCATGTCCATGTCAGAGCCCGCAAGGCCCCTCTCTCTGAGAGGCAGCTCCTGCTGAAGCCTCCTCACTTGAATACCTGCCCCTGTTCGCCTGTGCCTACTTCTGGTTAGTCTTGTTGAAGATGTTTGGGCCTTACTAGCTAGTTCCCACCTCTTCCTCCCATTCACCACCATCCTCCCACACTTTAATTGGGGCAGGTAGTAGTCCTGTCTTGTTCCTTTCCAATTCCACAGACACCTGCCTGCACAGCCCAGTCCTCCGTGGCCACATTACCAACCTGCAACATCCTCTTTCTAGACATGTTACAATGCAGCCTAGATTCAGAGCCATGAACTTGAGAACCGCAGAGCAGAGTATGATGGAATCATGGTGATGACTGAGAGTCTCCTACTGTGGGAGCACGGCGCTGAGGGATTTACCTGAGAATCCACTTAAAGCCCAGAAACAATCCCATTCGAGGCTGCTCACCTCAGCAACGAAGCCAGAGATCGAGTAAACTGTCCTTTAGAATCTGAAAGATAAAAGGCTGTGATTTAAGGGGAAAAATAATAAAGGGGAAAAGTCCTGCTGGCATAGTGGGTTGTGTGTGGGCCTGCTCGCTGCAAGGCCAGCAGTTCGAAACCACCTGCCATTCTGCAGGATACATGATTTAAAAAATAATAATAAAATAATAAAGGGGAACATGAGAGAGAAGGAGAAAGATGGACAGGCTGAGAAAGGGAATAAAGTCAAAGAATTGGGGGAAAATCGAGCTGGCTTCTTGTTTCACCAAATATAATTTAGACCAAGTTCTACAATAAGCTCTAATGAGCAACAAAATCAAACTGATTATAACAGAGAGAGTCTCCAGGTGTTCTTCTTTCCCTTTTTGTTTGTTTGTTAACGTAATTACTGAAAGCAGGGGGCAGGGAAGACCTTGGTTAGAATTTATTTTACTTATTCACATCTAATGTCGTGGACAGCACGATTATCGATTGAGATTCTTTATACCCTTGTTGGAGTGGCCTCGAGTCAACGTGAGAAGTTGAAGGTGTAAATGTTTGGGACATTGAAGGTACCTTGCTTCCCTGAACGCCACCCACCACAGTTCCCCCGCACACCAACGGTGGATGTAGAGACATAGGAACAGACCGCTCAGAAATTTGTGAAAGGCAACGGATGCTTTGCTTGTCAGATCTTTCCCACCTGCATCATTTCCTTGTTTGGAGGTGACTTTAACTCTCTTCTTCCAAGCTTGACTTTAAAAAAAAAAATTTTTTTTTTACTATTCTATCGAACATATCATTGGGTCCTCTATTCCATGCGACGACTTCTCATATCAATACGAACAACACTCGCATTTACAGTTTAATTGCCACTCTGCCTGTTGACCTGCTTGTATTGTCTTCTTCTTTATACTGGGTTGCTTCAAGTCCACTGCAGCCCTCGGGCTTTCTTTTCCCATAGACGAAGGCCTTTCCCTCCAGCTCTTTCACCGGTGGAATTTGTGATCGGAAGGCCTTTCTCCCTCCCTGGGTTCAAGCCTATAACTCAATCCTTTGCTTTCTTGTCTCCCCACAGCCCTCACCCCAGTAAACTTTCCCTGAAACCCTTCTGCCTGCAGGTTTCTGCAGATAGATTGCAGTCTGAGCTTGGCATTTGAGATGGTATCAGCTCCTGGCCAAGTGTTGTACCATAACAGACATCTTTTGGGAAGTGAGTAGAAGCCACGGTGAGACAACATTAAAGACAGACTTGGCACGGCGCACCACGGTTTCAGAGACATTTGATTCCCGTGGAGCTACCCTGGAAAGCTCTAAGCCTTTCTTTCACTGTTGGCTGAAAGGCCAGGTTTGCCTCTCGAGGCTGTTTCCCACAGCTCGTGTTTGCACAGGTCTGTCCTTTACCAAGTGTAGACCTACCCTGGGCCTTCGACAGCAACTCGCTTTCCCTTTTTGTGTGTGTTTGTAAAACTCTGGCTTCAAATCTCTCCCTGGGGATCACTTTCTGGACAATTAGTGTCTTCTAGAAAAGACAAAGTTTAGGAAAAGAAGTCTTGCTTTTGGGATCACCCCTGGGCAATAGGAGGTCGCTCCTCTCTAGGATGATAAGGGTCACATTTGCTTAGGAGGACTGATTTCTTTTCTCTTGAAGCAAGATAACGATAGACAGGGGCAAAATACAGACAGGGAAAGTTTGCTTCCGGGGACGCTATTGGTTGGCCATAGTTGTCATCTGTTAGTGCTTTACTTCAAGTATCTTGTGTCTCTGTCTCGGTCTCTCCATTTTCTTTTCCCTCCTCGTCACCCTCACCTGTTCTCTACTACCTCCAGGAGAGGATGTGGAACCATAGCTTGAGGTGTGGCATTAAATATTCCCATGATATTGACATGCTCTCAAAGTGCTACAGTGATTAGAAGCTTGTCTCCCATCAAAAGGTTGGCAGTTCTAATCCACCCAGTGATTCTTCCAGAGAAAGAATCGTCCTGTAAAATGACAAGCTAGAAAATAGTTCCACTCACTCATGTGGGGTCTCCCTGTGCCCAAAATGGACTTGACCGCCCCCAACAACAACAACATCTTAAATTTTGATAAAATTTAAGGTAGTGGCCACCAGACAGTCTGAGTTTGGGCTTATTGAATATTAAAACTAATTATCTATTCAATTGATTAATGTTCTCCCCCCTTCCCCCCAGGGGAAGGGTCCAGTGTAAGGACTGAGGAGTGTGGTGCTTTCCAGAAGAATCTTACCCTGTGCTCTCTTACCTATTTCACCCAAGAACAGGGCGAGGACTGTCCAGGATGACTGGGGCCTCTGCTCAGCTTTTCTAGGTGAGAATGACGGGTCTGGAAACTGCATGCCAAGCAAAACAGTACTTCATGAAGTGAGACCCTCAGACAGGCTGCATCCAGACCCAAGCACAACCCACTGAACCCACCGCAGGCCTAAACAACCATGATCTCTATAGGTGTTGCCTGGAACTCATGTTACAAATAGGGACCCCCTATAAAGGCCACGAGCACCTAATACAGAAAATACAAAAAGCAAGGCACACACACAAACCTGACTGATTTATAGGCATATTGCAGAGATCAAGTTTGCTCAATATTTCAAAGTCCAGAGTCTGGGGTGAAGATCCATATCAATAAGAATTAGCTCAGGACCTTCTACTCAGTCACTGAGGCAGGAAATAGAGCGCGACACTGTGAATACACAGTATTTTCTCTCATACATGACAAAGAAGTTCATATTCCATAAAAAATGTGTCAAGTTGGCCTGCCAAGGGTACCTAACCTGGATCCATTGGCGTGGGAACGAGGGGAGAAGTAGTTAGCAGCAGTACTCTTTCGAAAGAAAGTCTGTTCTCAGTCAACCTGGCTTTTACAATTCATAGCTACTTTGATAAATAACAAAACAAATGAACACTTCTACCAACTATACCTTTTGCATTTAATTTTCTTTACACACACACACACACACACACACACACACACACACACACACACACACTTGTTTTCTCCCTAAATAAAATTTCTTTATTTTGCTCTGGGGTGGATAAAAAAATCCAACAACCTGAAAACCTCAAGTATTTAGAAAAAACAAACAAACAAACAAAATAAGCAATTTAGGAAAGATTAAAAGCAATTGTTCTGTTACCCTTGGCAACAGAATCTAGATGCAACCAATCAGCAAAGTTGATATATTGTTTTGACACACGTGCACATATTTCTAACATAAATAGCAACAGAGACCTAATAACAGTAGGTTTTAAAGCTGGGAACTGATGTCATTTCAAATGTGTCAATCAAAGAGAACCTATGAAAGTGTTTTTTCGATCAAGCTGACACTAAGTACATGCTGTAAGGGCTTCCTAAGTGATGGTAGACTTCTGTCAGGCCATACAGGAGATGCTAAATCTATAATTACACTCTTGCTTCTTGGAATGTGTCCTTTGGCACAAATCAAAAATACATATACATCTCTAATGAGAAAATAAAATTTGAGTCCTACAGTGAAATTCATCTGCTCACATCACCAAAAAAATTGTGTGTATGAGAATAAACAAAATGAGACTGGAATTAGCTCATTTGTCCCTAAAATAGATGCGTTTCTTTGGTTCCTATGTCTGTTGAATTTATGATCAACTTGTGCCAGTAAATTCTGCTATTTAAATTTGTTTAAGTCTTTCAAAAATTAGCATTTGGAGAGAACAATAGGAGAGAACAACAGTACCATGTAACCCAGAGGAGGAAATACCTAGGAAGGTTGGGGATCCAGGATGGCTGGGGTTTGCTGCCCTTGTAAAGGGACAACTGGTGGGGTCAGAGTTCATTCCTCCCTGATAGGATAGTACTATTAGCAAAAATTAGAGATATAACTGACAAGATTTATTAAAGACTTATGTCTTGTAGACGTTACCTCATGTTATTCTTACAATAACTCTATTATTCGCTCACTGCCTTCTAGTCAATGCTGACTCAGAGAGACCCCCTAGGGGCTTCTGAGAGTTTAACTGTTAAGGGGAGTAGAAAGCTCAGTCTTTCTCCCTCAGAGCTGCTGGTGGTTTCAAGCTGCTGACCATGTGGATCGCAGTCCTCAAGAGATGGTTGACTGGCGTTCAAGTCATGTAGCTTCCTTGTCCTGACCAGTAAACAGAGTCTAATGTCTTTTTCCCAGAGCTGGTGGGGAGAGTCAGGGAGATGATGTGTGACGACTTCTTGTGCTTCGTGATGGCTCTCAATAACCATTCATTTTCTTTCGTTCCTTCTTTTAGGAGCCCTGGGGGTGGAGTGCTTGTGTGTTGGGCTGCTATTACCAGGGTTCACAGTTTGGAATCAGCAGCAGCTCAGAGGGAGAAAGACGGAACTTGCTGCTATAAACAGTTACTGTCTCGGAAACTCACGGGAGCAGTCATACCCTGTCTTTCGGGGTGGCTATGAGTTCTCATGGACTCGGTGGCAGTGATGGGTTTTTGAAGGATGTTCAGCCCTTCTTTTGAAAAAGCTGTCCAAAGTACCGGGTAATGTATATTGTGGGTGCTCTGTAAAGTTTTAAAATAAATGACCCAAGTAAAAGTCATTTTTAAACTTCAAGTTATTAAGATCCTGCATATTTAGCTGGTTGGGGCTCTGGTTGGGTATTGGTTAAGTGTTGGACTGAGAACTTTGAGGTCAGTAGTTCAAAACCACCAACTGCTCTCTGTGGGAGACAGACAAGGTTTTCTAATCTCTTAAAGAGTTACGGTCTTAGCGTCCCACAGGAGCTGTTCTCCCCTGTCCTATGTAGGGGGTTGCTAGGAGTTGGAATCCATTCAATGGCAGTGCGGTCTTTTTCTTGATCAAGACACAATGGCACACCCAAGGCAAACTCTTGCTGGTCAACAGAATCACCAGGGGGATTTTTTTTAACTACTCCATCTTGACTCTTTCCCAAGATTTCGATTTACTAGATCTAGGGCAGAAACCAGGCCCTCTTTTTATTTCAGACTCCTCCCTTTCACAGCTGGTAATAATACCAAGGTGCCAAGTTTGAGAATCACCGATGTCAGGGAAGAGCAAATAAAGAGATGTCCGTTCCACCTTAGTCCTTGTCTCTGTCCTTGGCATGGGGTACACAAGCCTTGTGACTTATACTCTGAACTAAGTGATTCTTTAGAAATTCCTGCTGTACTTGCAAACCTACTGCTTTTTAAGTTTTTAATTAAAAAGTACTCTCTCAGGATGCTGAGTCTATGCATCCTGAATTAATGATGATAATACAATCTTTGAAAGGTATCATCTCATGGATAGGAGCCCTTGCATCTCAAGCAAGGTCCACAGGTAGAATCCCCCAGCCACTCTGTTGTGTGAGAACTTGTGACGATCTATTGAAACCCAATAAAGGGCCACTTCCGGATTGCCTGGTCAGCAGTAGGTTTAACCTCATGGTCGTGCGATAGTGAAGCGCGGGGCTGCTAACTGAGATGTCCGTGGCTCAGATCCGTCCACTGCTCCTGGGAGAAGAGACCTGGCCATCTCCTTCCATCAAGAGGGCAGCCCAGGAAATGGCATGGGGCAGTTCTATGCTGTCCCGTCGTGGGAGGCGTGGTGAGTGGGGAATTGACTTCGCAGAACACACAAAAATCTCACATGCCAGTGAAATGGCCCAGGGAAGCCAACGTGTTTGACTTTCTTAGTGCATTTTATAACGATCTTTCTCACTTTTAAGAAATGGCAAGAAAGGGGAGATCATTTGCCTGAGTATCAATGGTAGCTATTTGTGTATTCCGAAGAAAAACCAACATGGTTTGTATCTCCGGTGTCTGTCCATCTGTCCCTCCTTCCTCACGTGTCCCTTCTCTCTCTCTCTCTCTCTCTCTCTCTCTCTCTCTCTCTCTCTCTCTCTCTCTCTCCTGAAAGCACTAAGACATAGACAGATGGCACACGGGTTTGATTTTTTTAATGCTCTGTATGGTCATTATGGGTTTATTTTCGTCTTCGATATTGAATGCTTGGCATGCTTACCCTCCCCCCCTCCCCTAGAAAAGAAAGAAAAGCAACAGCCAGCCACACACCAACCTGGTAAGAGGCACAGGAGGAGACATTGTGAGGTGGCTGTGCTGAGATAAAGTCTCTGTCAACTCAATAGAGAGCCCTGGGCCGAGCACCTGTTCGAGATGAGTTGGATGGGACGGACTGGCTAGACCCTTGTACCTTGGCCTTGCTTAGTCATTTGCCAAGGGCAGAATCAGCCTGGTGAAACCCGTGTGATGTTCATAACAGTGTAGTAAGTAAACACATGTAAGCCCGTGCTTACTTTACTTACTAGGTATTCCATCTCCATCAGGGATTGTAAATTTGAAAAAAAAAAAAAAAGCTTTGATTCTGTAGGAAGGTGCCCAGAAGTTGGGAGAGAGACAAAAGCCAGCGTTAGCTAGTAGCAGAAGCTGATGTGGGGGGAAATGTGAAATTGTTGACAACAGTTTCCTAAGTAAGCATAAAGAAGCCCATGCTTAGCTTGCATATTGGGTAATCCCACACTGGCCAAGGGCCACCTGGAAGAAAGCATGGCCAGTCTACAAAACGCCCCATCCCACTGTTCCCCTCTCCCACCCCCTCTTCCTGCAAGTGGGTTCCAAGTACTTCCTTGAAGGGGGTTGTCAGTGGCATGTCTCCACAACCTCATGACTCAGCGTCCACTGGCTTTTTTTTTTAAACCTTCCTTTCTTTTATTTTAGGATTATAGTCTACTTCTGGAAAATAATATATACTACTCTAACCAATATAAGTTGGTATAAATTTTGTAAACCACTGAACTCCCCCCTTCTCCCAGTTTTCTCTCTCTTTTTTGAATGTCAGTTGCTTGTGTGGATGGTTGACTAATGGACAGGTAACTGGCTATAACTAACGCACATGAGCAAATGCTACTGAAACAAAACAAACCAATTGCTGCTGGGTGGACTCTGGCTCATGGTGCCTCATCCATGTCCGAGGAGAACCTGCCCCAGAGGGTTTTTCCTTCACTGATTTATTAGAAGCAGATTGTCAGATCTCTCTTCATAGGCACTTCTCAATGGAAACCACCAATTTTCCAGTGCTCAGCTGAGAAAATAACCATTTGTATCAACTGGGGACTCGTGTAGGCTATTTCCTGGCTTCCGATCAAGCACTTCCTTGAGAGATGCGATTTTTACTAAATACATGAGGTTTCTCAAAACAATACCCCCTCCCCTCCTATTTAATTAGTACATATTTTATGCATGTATTTCAGGCTCATTCCTATGAGAGCTCTTGCCATAGCAATATATTTTGAGAACACAGTGTCATCTAGATATGGAAAGGAAGACAATTGTTGAGCGCTAGGCCATAGGGGGTGATTGGAAAAACTTATTAAATGAATTTATGTAATTAAAAGATCTCAAAAATTATAGTAAGATCCTTTTGAATGTTGCTTCAGCGTTGGGCTACAAGCCAAGTGATTAGTACCAGGATGTCAGAACCACAGCATGTTCTGAGTTTCTTGAGAATCCTCAGCTAGGTTTGGAGCGTTTGCTTTGCGCTAAAGACTTAGCCCAGTGCCATTAAGCTGATGAGAACACGTAGCCAGCCTAGGCACTGGAGCGGATTTCTTCTTTCTTTGAGAGGGTGGAATTTCCCCGTGGGATTTGCAAGGCTGTAAATCTTTCTGTGTGTGTATGTATGCTTTCATCCTCATTATTTTTATTTTTAAAACTTCCTATTGTGCTATGGGTGACAATTTACTGAGAACACTGGTTGTCTGTGAAAAAAATCCACACCTTGGATTTGTGGCATTGATTGAAACCCCCACCATGTAACAGTATTCCTTCCTGTGTTTACCATTTCTCTTCATCCTTCTTTCTGATCCCTTCCTGCCTTCTAAGTCTTAGCTGCTATATTCATTTATATATTGCAGCATATGTAAGTGCATATGTAGAAATATCACTGGTCAAATCTCTATTATCTATCTATCTATCTATCTATCATCTATCTATCTATCATCTATCAATCTCTCTATATTGTGGGTGTAGTCTCATTCACCTGCCCACACCTCTTCAGCTTGTGTCTCTGTATTCATTCATAGGTTGCATCGTTACTGTGATTGTAGGATGGTGTGTGATAACATTTACCTCCTTTGCCTTTCCCTCCTCCCAGCAGCCTCCATGACCTTGATCACTTTGTGGGGGCCTCTCCCAGGCTGTCAAGCTTTAGGGAAGCAAACTGCTTCATCGTTTTCCTTTGGAATGGCTGGCAGGTTTGAACTACTGACTTACTTCTTCACTCGCGGCAGAGGGCTTTAGCTATTGTTCCACCCACATCCTGTCAAATATTTAAGCAGTGGCAAGTCCCCAAATTTGAAATGCATTTTGCAGAATATCCCACTTGACTGTAACACTCCTGTGCATATTAAGAGAAATTTAACCCACGTGTTCCTTGATTGAATTTACAGTTACCCATAAAACTGTTGTTTTGTAAGAGCCTATGGTGCCCAAGACAAGTCCTAGTGGCGCACTGTGTAAAGCCCTTGGTGGCGAGCCCCAAAGGGAGTGATTTGAAGGCACCTGGCTCTCTGTGGGAGGAAGATGAGTCAGACTTCTTCTGTCGAGTTTTCAGACGTGGAAATCCTATGGGGACAGGTCTCCTCTGTTCTTTTTTTTTTTTTAAACGTTTTATTAGGGTCCTCTGTTCTATAGAGTCGCTTTGAGTCAGAATTGGGCTACTGGTAGGGGGTTTTGGTGGTGTCCATGAGGCCTTTGGTAATTTTTCCCTTTTTTCTGTCTTAGAAGGAGAGAGTCACACTAAAGACATGAGCCTGAATATCTGGGGTAAGAAAGGAACACCGTGTTCTGGGTGTTCTTGGCTTGGGTCCTAAAGTGGGCAAGTTGATGTATCATCTCTCCTGCCTCCGTTCCCTGCCCTGTGGTTATTGGGGCTCCACTGGAAACTCTGTGTGCGGCCACCCTGGCTCCTTCCTCAATTTGCTTAGCGGGATCAGCCCCGTGTTAGTCACAAAAGCTGCCTGCCTTGGCCTGAGTGTGAGGTCTCTCTGTAGCCAGAGGCTATGTGAAAATTCCAGAGGTCCACGGAACAGCCCTATTTCCAAAGAACTTAGAGAAAGGAAAATGAAATGCTGGCCGCGGGCTAATGCTGCACCCAGGATCCTGGCTGAAGTTCACCCATTTCAAGGATGTTTGGGGGCAGGAGCAAATTGTCCAGCATGTGCCTCAGTGAAAATTCGTGGGAGAGAACCGTTCCTAAGAAATTCCTGATTTTTCTATCAGGACATCCGATTGGCACCGCAGATGCTGACCTGGTCCTGAGAGGGTTCTTTTCCCACCTCAAAGAGCCTGAGGCAAGCCAGGTTCACAGTTCAACTTGAACTCACAGTGCTCCCCTATGTGTGAGTCTTCGTCCATGCGCAGGCTTCTGAACTCTCAGCAAAACTCCACCGACACTCAGGCATGCCTTTGCTCCGCTCTGCTGCATCACTGAGATTTTAAGGATGTTTGGAACACTATCTTTAACCTGGCTTGGGGTGCTACTCAAGGTATCTTCTTCAGGCATCTCTGTCAACTGACACCATTTTGTAGCCACCAGGGCACCTTCCACATGGCACAGTATCCCCCGAAAGGGCCAACACAAGGTTCCCACCCAGTCAGCGCTGGTGCCCTTATGATCTCGAAAGCTGGGCCTGCAGGTGCTGAATGACAGGAAAGGAAGTTCACCTTTACACATACTTACCTGGAGATCCGGCACATGTGTAGTGTGCTTTGGGAGCTTTCTGAGAATTAAACTCTAAACAAACACAACTTGTATTGGCCTTTATCTGGACAAGTTCTCCACTTTCAGATTGTCCATCTTCAAAAGGCAATTCCAGAAGAGGTGGTTAGACAGGACAATCTTCTCCCCCACCTGTGATGGGCCCTCTCTTGCCTCTCAGGAATGGTGTGGCCAGAGACAGCAGTCCTCTGCTTTCAGTCCACCGCTTGGTGGGAGAGAGACTGGGGCTACACATTTCAATTCACAGTGTTACCATTTGAAAGTTTATATGAAAGAGAGAGGAGAGGAGAGAAGAGGAGAAGAGGAAGGGGTGAGGGGATTATAATTAGATAAATACTGGAGTGATGCCTGAAAGCCAGACCTTCATCAGCCTTTCTGTGCTTTAGGCGCGTCTCCCACAATAAAGAGGACAAGCAGAACGGAGCATATGACAATTGAGCCAGAGCTTAGCAATTAGGCATTCATGTTCTTTTGTTCATTATTAAGTATCCCATTGGTTGGTTAGACTTCTAGGAAGTAACTTAAAATATCAACCGGGGTAAGAAACTATTCGATGCACTCAAATGAGCCAGTGCATTAGCAAACCATGTATTGACATCTTTCTCAAGAATGTATTTCTGTAACCAAGGATAACCTGGTGAAACCACTAGGAAATACCTATGGCCAGGAAACACACCTTGCCTTCATATACATTTAGAATGAATAAATATTAATCAGGTTCCTGTTTAACATTAGTTTTAAAGCCAAAACCGGAGTCAGACATTTTTTTAAAAAGTATTTTATTCAACAGATATTTGTCAAACTATGGGCAAACAAATAAAATTGTGTATGTCACTGATCCTTTACTTTGAGTACCTCAGAGATTACTAGTGAGCCCAATGGTCCTGATTAGCCTTGGCTGGGAATGCCATTGTACGGATGCTGCGATAAAGAAAGATGGGCTGAGGAGGAGGCAGGACTGTGCACGGTGAGCACTTGCATATACCAAAGCTACTCTTGCAAAAGGAAAATTGATGAAAGGTGATTGAATACGTTCTAAAAGTCTGCATTTAAAAGAAAGAAGGCCAATATTCTATTTATTTTTGCACTGTTACCAAAAACAGAAGGTTTAGAAAATATGTCATTGTAATTGATACATTTTTCTAAGAAAGAGATTTACTGTTAGAATGTATGTAGTAGGAAAGACAGACAGAGGGACTCAATGACAGGAGTCAAATTTCTTGGAGGACACCTGAGAGGGGCCTCTGGCCTGAGTCAGTAGGACCTCTCTGGACAGACTAACATGGTTTTATAGGACTGCTCAAGGCGGGGAGGGGGGTAACCTTTGCCGACATTGTGTGGGGTTATCATGGTTTCGGCTAAGTCCAGGAACCAGGTTCATCAGGAAGAGGGTGGGAAATTACTGAATGTTTCTTCAGTGAGGGGTGTGGGGGGGGGGGGAGAGTGTCTGTGACTCATTCTCTTTTCATTTACTCTTTAAACATTGTATTTTCACCAAACCATGGAGAGCAAAACATAATCTTGTGCAATGAAATGTGGAGGAAAGCACTAAAAATGAATGTGTCGAAACTAACACATGGTGTGATGATTAATGTTATGTGTAGACACTGAACTGATTGCTCTCCATGATATGATATTTTGTGATCTGATGTGAGCAGCCAATCATTAAAAAAACCAATCTATTGAAAATCTAACCATTTCATTTTGGGGTGTAGCCTGCATCCCGTATTTATGGAAATCTTGGAAAAGTTCATCATCTATGTTCTACTTAGTTTGTCATTTTCTAACCTCCGGTTCCTGCTACTTGAGTCAGCAACCTGTTGTCTGATCATCCAGTTTTGCATCTGTCAGCTCTGCAATCATATAAGTCAGGAGAAGCCTCTAGCCTGATGCCTGACCCACTGTTTTGGGACTTGTACCCTCCGCACCCTCAGGGGCCACTGTTTTGATCCCCTTCTCTTTCTCTTTCTGAAATTTACAGGTTTTGATCTTGTAGAGAACTAAGCCTAAGATATGTGGGGATCACCATGAGTCAGAATCAGCCTACAGGACAACTAACAAATAACAATCACAACTAAGTGAATGAATCAGTAGACTAATGAAAGCAAAAACAAAAGTATTTTAACTGCCCCACATATCAAAGAAAGGGGTTTTTGTATCTGTTTGCATCTATTTCTAGGTGAGGTGTGGAATCCTTGGATGAAGAAACAGCTGATAGCAGAAAGGTTGGTGGTTTGAGCTTGCCAGCAGGTACTTTAGAAAGGCTGGCCATTCACTTCCCAAGAGCAGCGACGGCAAAGCCTATGGAGTACCCCTCTACTCAGACATACGCATGAGGTCAACCTGACTCAGCGTCCACTGGACAATCTTCTTTCCTGTGACCTTCTCTAACTATTTAATATTTTGCAAATGTTACACATATTTTTAAAGACATTCCATTGGTCTGCAAAAGGTGGTTATTGTTTTATGCAAGAATCTTGAAGATTCTGCAAAGGCTCAGCATTTTGTAAACAAAGGAATGGATCTAGTGGAGGCATCTACTCTATTGTGTGGGTGGTAAAGGAAATTAATTTTCTTGGATTCTGGGCTCCACACAGAAGAGCCTACTACTCACCTCTCTCTAGGGAGCTTCCACAGGTGGTTCTCAGGGTGCCAAGGTACATAAGTCCCTTGATTTCCATTACCTAGCCTAATAAAGAATGCTCCGTCCCCTCTGATCTGCCAGTTTTGAGACAGTGGAGACCGAGGGTAATGATGGGGAAACCATATAAATTACTGTGCTTTTCTGTTGTTTTGTCCTTAAAGTGGAATCAGATGATTTCTTATGCGAAGCTCCCTTGCAGTATTTGTTCTTGAAACCAGTTGGAAACCCTGCGGGCTTGTTATTACCTAGTGTTGACATTGATAGACTAGCTAGGTTAAGAGCATGTTTAATCCATTGCATTAACAAATAGTGCATTGAGTTATCCCTTCTGAACTCATTTTTCTTTTGGAAAAAGTACACGTTATGGTTCAAAATTCAGAAAGCATAAAAAGGAGACACCCTTACTAGTTTCCCAGCAACTCATTTTCTATCTGTGCGCACACACACACACACACACACACACACACACACACACACACACACCTCACTCTGTTTATCTACTATTTCTTAGAAACCATTTTCATACTTTTGCATGGATTTAAGGTTGTTTTCTGTCTTCTGATATTACCAATATTGCTGCTGTGAGTACACTTGTGGATCCTCACTTAGCAAATCTGTGAGTGTATTTAAGGATGAAGATCTAGGAATACATTTTTGTTTCAAAAGTCATGCGCTTCCCCCCATTTCCTAGATTTGACTCTCTCTATTGGTTCTGCTCTCTAAACGTTGTGGCAACAGTCACAGGCTCCACCCACACATGGATGGCAAGCACATAATGTGCATGGGTCAGGATCAAACTCAGACTCCTGCATGGAAGGGGAGAATTTTGCCAATGACCAATGAATGTCACCTCAAATTTTCTTTTTAGACAAGAAAAAGATGAGTCAATGTAATAAAAATTTTATTAGAAAGAATGAAGTATTCTTCACAATGCTAATAAGTTTTCATCACAATGCTTTTTATGAGGATAAAAAGGAGGAATGAATGCAATTCCCACAGGAAAGGATTGGTTATTTAAACTACATAAAAGATATACTGATGCTCTGTGGTGGTTACAGAATCTCCTGTCTACTTGCAAAGGGGTGGAATCTAGCCTGTCAATCAGGTTATAGCCAATGAGGCCTCTGTGTGGGCATATCCTTCTGAGGATTCTGGGAACCCCTGTCTTCCTCCCCGGAGGTGGGAGACACTCTTTCTGCTTCATCTTCCTATTGACAAGACACATGGAGCTACAGTGATGGAACCAGAACCCTGGAGCTGGAGGAGCCATGTGGGGACCCATGCCAGCACTAAGATGCTTCCATCACTACTGGATCCACAAGATTTCCCACCCACTGGCCTGTGATCTACCACTGCATATGTTGAATGAGTCTGAAGAGGGATTTATAGACTGGTATTGGACATATGGGCTAATATAGGATTTATGGACTTGATCTGGACTGGACTGGGATATTTACTCAATATGAAATTACTCTTTCATATAAAGCTCTTTCTTATACTCATATGAGTGTCTATGAATTTGATTCTCTAGTCTATATGGAAAATATTTAATAACACTGAAATATATTTACAGATAATTGATTAAAAAATGTTATTTGCAAGATCCAATTTCTAAATATAAACAAAATCCAAACCCACTACCATCAAATTGATTCTGACACAAAACCCAATATTGAGTTTCTGGAAATGTACTCCCCTATAGGAACAGCCAGCCTTATCATTCTCCCTTTGAATGGCTGGTAGACTTGAACCACCATCGTAGTGGTCAGCAGCCCAATCAGAGGCAGACATAAACGATGAACATAAAAAGTCTATAGGGAAAATTCATGATTCTGGTGGGATTATGGATGGTCTTAGTCTACTTTTTGGAGCATTCTATAATGAGTAAATATTATTTTTGGAATAAAATGTTTCTAAAGAAGACTATCATGTAGCTCAGTTTGTTGCATCTTGGAGGCAGTATTGATTTTGTAAAGACTTCAGGATATATGGTGATCATAGACTTGCTCTCTTATCCCACTGATGGCAAGACATTGTGACAAGTTCAATGTTGACAATTGAAGTGAATGAGATAGGGTTTCAGACCAGAAAATGAATGCAGCTTTAAGCCCTTCCAGCCTCATTAAGCTGGCTTCTAAACAGCTGGCTAGGTATATTTTGCTGGAGCCATGGTAGTGCAAACAGGGTAGCAAAGGGCTGCAAAGTAAACGTCTGTATGATCTCACCCTGAAGCTTTGCTGGAGAAAGACTTGGCAAGATGAGTCCACATAGATTACAGCCCCAAAGACCCTGGGGGGAGGGGTAGGAAGGTAGTTCTGCAGGATCAAATATGGTTGCTATGAATAGAAAGTAACCAGCGAGAAGGAAAACAACAGCAGCAGGGCTAGTTTGAAGTGTAAGATCTCTGTCTAGCAGCCTTAATTCATTCATAAGTGGAATGAGCAGGCTCCCACTGTCCAGAGTATGGCTCCCACCTGTCCCCCAGAACTGTGAGGATTCTGGAACATGACAAGTACCAAGAATTGTATCCATTGTTGCCCCTGGGTACCATCAGTACTCCTCGGATCACATTGACCCAATGTATAAAGTAACAAAATGCTGCTTAGGCCTGGGCCAGCCTCGCCATCGTTGCTATGTCTGAAACTGTTGTTACAGCCACTGTGCCACTGAGGGTCTCCCTCTTCTTCAATGACCTTTCATCTTTCCTAGAGACTGGTCCTTCCTGATAACATGTCCCAAGTACATGAGGGGAAGGCTTGTCATCCTTGCTTTTAAGGAGCATTCTGGATGTTCTTCTTCCAAGACAGATTGGCTTGTTCTTCTGGAAGTCGATGGCACTTTTAATATTCTTCAACAATACCACGATTCAAGCGCATCCATTGTTTTCAGTGTTCCCTATTCATTGTTTAATTTTCACATGCATATAAAGTAATTAAAATAATAATATAAAACATGGGTTGGATCAGGCGCATCTAAATCTTGTGCAGCAGATTTACCCAAGGCAATTCTTCCATTAATTTTTAACTCATGCTTCCATGAGCATCTATTAGGGGCGCAAGGAAAATGAAATCTCTGGCGACTTCAATCTTTTCTCTGTTTGTCATGATGTTGTCCATTGGTCCAGTTGTGAGGGTTTTTGTTTTCTTTACATTGAGTTGTGATCCATGATGAAAGCTATGGATTGATGATTATTGATTATTATTAGCAAGTGCATCAAGCTGTCCTCCCTTTCTGCAAGCAAAGCTACGCTAACAATATTGGAGGTTGTTACTAAGCCTTCAGTCTACCAGCTGCCATCTTTCTTTTCATACGGCCCAGCTCCTCTGCTTACTTACTCAGCGTATAGATTGGATCGGTATGGTGAGAGCATACAATCCCGACTCACACATTACTGGATTTTAAGCCAGACACTGTTCCCTTGTTCTGTTGAAACAACTCCCTCTTGGTCTATGTACAGGTTTTGTAACAGCATAACAAAGTGTTCTAGGATTCCTGTTCTCCTGAAGGCTATCCATAGCTCATTATGAGCTACACAACTGAATGCCTTTTCACAGACAATAAAGCATAAGCAAACATTTGTCCGAGATTCTCTGCTTTTAGCCAACATCCATTTGACGTCAGCACTAAAATCCCTTGTTTCATGACTTCTGATTCTGGCTCGAATTTCTGGCAGCTCCCTGTTGCTTCAGCTAGTTTTCAGTCATTTTCAGCAAAGTTTTACTTGCCTGTGACAATAATTACTGCATTCTGTTGGATCACCTTTCTTTGAAAGGGGCACAGATGGATCTCTTTCAGTTAATTGACCATGTCTTGGCATCGAGTAGTGAGTCCTTCCAGTGCTTTGTTAACTTGTTGAAAGTTTTTAATTGATATTCTATTCATTCTTGGAATTTGGTTTCCCCTTATGCCTCAGGGCAGCTGCTGCCTTTGTTTTTTCCATTACTTCTTGATCGTGGTTGCAATGGTGGAGTGTGTAGCAATTCGTTTGCTACAGTGACTGTCCATTCCTCCCGTCATCTTTTAACACTCTCTGAATTGTTCAGTATTTTGCCAATGTGGGATCCTTTATCATTGACACTAGAGGCATGAGTTTGTTCTTCAATTCTTTTACCTTGGAATTTGTTGAGCATGTTTTGTTTTTACTTTCTAATTCCAGGTATCTGCAATTTCATCATATTCCTCTATTTTGTTTTCTCAAGTTGTTCTTTGAAATTTTCTGTCTAGCTCTTTTACTTCATCGTTTCCACCATTTTTTTCATGACTCCACATGTTAGAGCAAGTTTTAGAGTCTCTTCTGACATCTACTTTGATCTTTTTTTCCCCTTTCTTGTCTTTTAAACAATCTTTTATTTTCTTCATATGTGCTGTTCTTGATTTTATTTCTTAATCTACCAAGTCTTCTGTGTGTTCAATATGTCATTTTGCTCTTGAACTACTCTCTAAATTCAGATGCCATGTGCTTAAGGTTGTATTTTGACTTTGCTGGACTTGTTTTTATTTTCTTCAGCTTTGAACTGAACTTGCATGTGAGCAATTGATGGTCTGTTTCACAACTAACCCCTGACTCCTGGCTGCTGATACTAAGCATTTCCATTGTATCTCCCATGGGTACAATCAATTTGATTCTTGTGTATATTATTTGGTACATTACATAAGTATAGTCACCTTTATATTATTGAAAAAAGGCATTTGCAATGAATAATTTGTTCACCTGGCAAAACTCTGTCATGTGATCACCAGCTACATTTCTACCACTAACACCATATTTTGCCCCTACAGTTCCCTCCTTTTGGTTCACAACTTTTCCAGCACAATTAGCAATAATTATCAATTAATCGCAATTGCAAGCTTGATCAATTTCAAACCGAATAAGTTGGTAGAATTCTTCAGTATCTTCAGCACTAGCTCAAGTGGTTGGTCCCTAAATTTGAAGATTAATTGTATTGATTAGTCTTAGTTGTTGTGTGGTTGTTAGGCGCCATTGAATCACTGGCCGGTCCTGTGCCGCCCTCCCAATTGTTCTCCTGTTTGAACCCATCGTCGCAGCCCACTGTGTCTATCCATCTTGTTGAGGGCCTTCCTCTGTTGTACCAGTCCCAGTATGATGTCCTTTTCCAGTGACAGCTCCAAACCGTTTTAGACAAAGTCTCACCATCTTTGCTTCTAAGGACAATGCTGACTGCACTTCTTCCAAGATAGATCTGTGTGTTCTTTGGCGGTAGACGGCACTTTCAGTATTCTTCACCTGCACTACAATTCAAATGCATCGGTTCTTCTTTGGTCTATGTTACTCCCTGTTTAACTTAGGCATATCTAGAAGGGGACTGAAAATATCATGACTTGAATCAAGAACACCTTAATCGTCAAAGTAATATTCTGGTTTTTCAACACTATATAAATGGTCTTCAGCAGCAGCATTTATGCAATGAAATGTGTCATTTGATCTCTTGACTGCCACTTGTATGAGCATTGATTGTGGATCCAAGCAAGATGAAATCCTTGACACCTTCAATCTTTTCTCCATTTATCATGCTATTACCTACCTGCCAAGATATGAGCATTTTTGTTCTCTTTTCATTGAGTTGTACTCCATACGGAAAGCTGAAACTCTTGGTCTTCATCAGTAAGTTGTAGATGTATTGTGGACAGCATTGCACTACACGATAGATCTCGAAATGCTCTTTCTGATGATTTATGGGATGCCCTTCTTCTTGAATTATCCTAGTTAATCAAAGGAATGTACAACCCAGAATGGCCAATACAAGTTCCTTTCAGCTCACTAATGGCTAACATATTGCTCTTAATTGGTTCCATTTTATTTTTTGTTGATTTCTGATTTTCCTAGACTCATTCTTCATACTTTATATATTTAAATTATTCATCAATTTTTTAAACCATGTTCCTTCTCCTTTATATTCTTGCTCCATCAGCAGATGAAGTTCCTAAAAGCTTTACTCCTTTTATGTCATGAAGGTCAACTCTACTTTGAGAAAGCAGCTCTTCCTCAGTCGTATTCTGAGTACCTACCAAGCTCAGTGGTTCATCTTCTGACACTACCTCTGACAGTGTCCTGCTGCCATTCATAAGATTTTCAGTGGGTAATCCCTCAGAACTTGACAGCCAAGTCCTTCTTCCCAGTCTGCTCTTAGTCTGGACGCTCCACTAAAACATGTTTGCCTTGGATGACCCTGCCAGTAGTTGAAATGCAAGGGCCTTGCTTCCAGCATCACAGAAACACACAACCACTGATAAATTAGGGTGTATTAAAGGTATTGTGACTGTTTCTTTTAGTTTCAAGTGAGCTGGTTTTATTTTTCCAAGGAGGAAAACCAAAATTCCCAGTACTGGAGACATGTTGTTATTGTTGAGTCACTTTCAGCTCGTATAGACCCCAGGCAATCTTTACAGATGCTTCTTGTCAGATATTTCCTCCCACAGAGTGAGCTAGAACTGCCTGCCATTTGGTAACTAAGCACACACATATCATGCCGTACTTTTATAAATACTCATTTTCCCTGAAGCAGAGTTGCCTATTGTAATAATACATTGACTTCTTGACGCCTGCTTCCGTGGGCACTTTAATTGGAAGGACTTTTAATGGAGACATGTGCTTGTTGTGATTAGGGACTGTCAAGTCAGTTCCAGCTCTTAGCAAGGCTCTTTGCTCTGTTTGGGGCCTGCCTCACAACTGTTGCTGTGATTGAGCCCCTTGTCGCAGAGCCTGTGTTAACCCCAGTGTTGAAGGTCTTCCTGTTTCACTGGCCCTTTGCTTTAGCAAACATGATGCCCTTTCCAGGGACTGGTTCCTCTTGATAACATAACCAAAAGACCAAAGTCCAAGTCACACCATCCCCACTTCCAAAGGAGCATTCTGGCTGTACTCTTTTTGCAAGACATATTTGTTCATTTTTCTGTCCCTTCATGGTGTAGTCAATATTCTCTGTCAAAACCATCACATGGCTTTTCTTTTAGTTACTTTGAAAATACCATTGCTTGCAGTAAATGCATTGTAGATCTCCAGGTGGCATCACTGTTTTCACACAATTTAAAGCACGCCCCCCGCCCCGAAGCAAGAGTTGCCTAATATCAACATTTTAACACCTGCTCTTCCTTGGGTATTGATCACAGGTCCAGGCAAAATAAAATGCTTGACAACATCAATATGAAAAGGGAGACAAACATAACCAAAGATGATGGATATTATCCCCGGTAGCCACCGGGACCCTGGCTCTTGAAGGCAAGGGTGCTTGTTTTGTCCATGGATGATCCAGAGTTCCTAGAATATAATGGTTGCTTAATAATGATTGTCAATCGTAATTCTTGCAGGGCTAATTCTCCATATCTCTCATAGCCTTTTGACTCATCAGGTCCCTATTTGTGAAATACTGATTATGGTCCATTAAACAGATGTTTGATCATTTGCTGTGTGTGTATGTATTTTATTACAATTCCCAAAGGCAAAAATCCTTGAAATAAATGTTCTGTGGATAAATTCACCCATTCTAAATACAAAAATGTTCCCGTGGCAGAGAGTAGCTTAAAAAAATTTTTTTGCTTTAGACCAATGTTCAAATCGGCAGTAGCTTTACATTTTAAGCCCCAAGTTTGAAATGAAATTGCTGACTGACAGAATCACTACTGACTACCTGAACAACTATTGAGCCAAACTTGTTTTGTTTTTATTCTAGTGTCAGTCAAAAGAAGGAAAACAAGGATGAAACCTTTGGCTTAAAAGAAATGATAAAATATGGCCCATAAAATGCATCTTTGAGAAAGTGCTTGGATCAGAGATGGCTATGAATTCACACCTGTAAAATTCCTCCTCGCTTCAATCCCCATAACGAATTTCTCACCTTATTATCTTTGAATTAACTGAAATAAACCACAAGGCAACTGCTTGTCAGGAGTTGCTATATCCATCTGAGAAGGGAAGTATTAAATTAGCCAGGTGACAGGAAATACTGGGAGTACACGCTGTAGTTCTGGTCTCCTGGAATCTATGAAACGTGTCAGTTATTTCGGGGATTCTCAGGAAAGACAAGAGAGGGGCAAAGGGGGAAGTATTCAGGTTGCATTTCTGGGCGGAGTTCTTCTGCCCTAAACCCAACACTCTGAGAACTGAAACTTGGCCCCTTTGCAAGATTAGGCTTTCCAAATTAGCTGTCTGGTGACAGCAAAAATACCTGCCTGTCCCCTTAAGCAAGACTCTCCACCTGAGTGAGAAACCAGAAGCATGGCCCAAGCCCAGAACAGGTGTTTAACGGGGAAGCTGAGAGGCAGCAGGCTTCCACATGCAGAACTTTAGAGCACATTGCTGTAGGGATTTGGCTGTGTGATAAGCTTTTATTACTGCTAAATGAAATTCAAGGCGAATTCTGTAATATTGGCACAGAAGTTAACAGGGGCCGTACATATTGACCCAGTTGGGGAAAGAAATGTTATTTAAGTTTTCTAGACCAGTCCTAATGCTGCAACCCTTTCATAACATAAAATTATTTTCGTTGCCACTTCATAATAACTCGTTTTGTTACTGTTATGAATCGGGCGACCCCTGACAAAGGGTCGTTCGACCCCCAAAGGGGTCATGACCCACAGGTTGAGAACCGCTGGTCTAGACATTTCCAAATGTATTGCTGATATTTTCACCTTTAAAATATATGCTTAAGTGTACATTCTGTTAGTGCTGTTCTTAATAATATGTAGGAGGTCTGGTAATGTAAAGTGTAAGTCTCTGGCTACTAACAGAAAGGCTGAAGGTTCAAACGCAGCATCTGCTTTGTGGGGAAAAGTCCTGGGGATCTAGTCCCAGCAAAGTGACAGGACAGGCACACCTGAGGGCAGTCTTGTCCTCCGTCCTCTAGGGCTGTCACGACTCAGCCCTGGCTCCGTGCTACACACGTACACAGCCACAGCAACGCACAACACGTGGCATCTAGGAGGCACCTCTCACACTTGTGGTCTTCTCTTATTCACAATAGACTTATACGAGGTAAGCAGGCTGCAGCGTTTTAAGCATTCCCTCCTATTTTATAGAAGGTGAACCTAAGGCGATATTAAAAACAAAACAAAACACCAATACTCTATTTTACAGGAAGCTTTGTTTTAAGGCAGACTGAATTTTTCCTTTAAAAAAGAAGGGCTCTTCCTTTTAAGTCAACAATAAAGTCCCAGGAAGCAGCAATGTCCCTCCTGCCTCCATCTAAATCACATTTCTGCCGTGATTCTTTCCTACTGACCTTGGCTGGTTCCCTTTATGCACGATACAGCATCACTGTTCGGTTAGTTGCTGCCGAGTCCCGTCGAGGCAGCCCTGACTCAGGCCCAACAGAACAAGACGCCGCCCAGTCCCGCGCCATCCTGGGCTCCCTGGTGTCTTTCCCTCGGTTTTTACAGCTGTCTCGGTAATGTCTTCCAACCGAAGTTGCCTGTCGGCCAGAACTCTGCGGAGCAGCATATCTTGGTGATCCCTACGCCGTTTTTCACCGGCTCTTCTTCAGATTGTCAGGCCTGCCTTCCTGGTCTGGAAGCTCCGCTCAAGCTTGCCTAACTGGTGATCCTGCTGGTATTTGAAATTCTCGGGGCAGTCCCTTCAGGAACAGAGCAACATGCAAGTCATCACAGGACTCGTCAAATTGACTGACGAGTGGTGGGAATACAGGGGAGATGCGTGTATTTATTTGTGTGACAGTTCAGGCTGTCAGGTGGTATGCATTCATTATACATTCATCTCCAATCTCCCTGCCTGCCACATAATAAACTCAGTGCCATCAAACAATTCTGACTCATAGGGATCCTAAAGGACAGGGTACATAGAGCTGGCTCTATGAGTTTCTGAGATGGTGACACTTTACAAGGTAGAAAGCCTCGTCTTTCTCTCGCAGGGCGGCTGGTGGGTGCTGACCTGGTGCTTCGCAGCCCAACCCATCACCACTACACCCCCGAGCTCCTTGGCACATAAAAGGTGCTCAATAAATTTCACTTACAAAAGTGAAAGCTTGGTGTGAATGACAAATATATCAACATATTTATATTTAAAAGTATTGAAATGAAAAAAATATGGGGAGGTTGAGAGTCAATCCATCCAAGTGGGAAAGAAATAAATCTCTGCTGCTAGCTTGCAAAAAAATAGTTTTATGAACAAATATTATGTCCATAAAACTGTCATTACTCTGTATCTTCTGTGTGTGTGTGTTGTATCCAGAAAGAGATTTCTAATAAGAAATGGGTTGCACGGTTCAGGTCAACCATCTCCTGACTCACGAAAGCAAATGAACGGGAAGCAGGCTGAGGAAGCAGACCCAGCCGGGGTCCCAGGTTGGTGAACACAGAGGTCTAGAGTCAGCAGAATGAAGCCACCATTGGTAGGCTGCTGAGGCTCCTGGGAACAGTGGGCAATACAACAGGAGTTCGAGGAACCAGATGCAAGATCCGGGTCTGGCAGCAGCTGAAAAGCCAAAGAAGATTGGACTCTCGCAAGTCTCTCTCCTTGTAACACAAAAAGGCTTAGGACGCTAAGGTGGTGTCCTCAGTCTGTGACACAACTGATAGGTTGAACTCTGCCTCTATCTTTACCCAGGAGGGTCTCGTGGACATAACTCCTGACCATGTATAGCACAGTCTTCTATACTTCTACACATCTGTATAGTCTCCTATATTCTAATTCATATTGCCTTGGAATATCTAAAGAGATGATGTAAACTAAGCTTATCCATGTATGTAATAGCATGTGTGTGTATTCTAGTATAAGCAAATCTAATATATGTCAAGTTGGTTGCTTCAATTCCGCAAGCCAAAGGTGCGTTATTCGATGAATGTTGCTAGAGCAGAATACATATCATCCTGAGAAGGTAAATTTGTATTTCGAACTTAGTATTTTTAACAAAGTCTAAATGACTAAAGGACTTTAATGTAGTATATAATAAAAATCCTTGTTGAAAAATTACATAAATGCATTTTGATTTAGGGATATTGGAAACATCTTAATTATAAAACTCAGTGCCATTGAGTTGATTCTGACTCATAGCAATCCTACAGGACAGAGCAGAACAGCCTCTGTGGGTCTCTGGGACTGGGAATCTCTATGGGAGAAGCAAGTCTCATCTTGCTCCCACAGGGTGGCTAGTGGTTTCAGACTGCCTATCTTGCAGCCGGCAGCCCAAGACATAGCCTACTATGCCAAGTAGGGGAGTACCAAATATAAAATCAATTTGATGACATAAAATTAAATCACATTATAGGGTAAAATAATCCATAAACAAAACCAACATAGAAAAGGTATATTGGGAAAGATGCCCGTGACACTTGTTCACAATAGTTTAAAAGCCAGCATATACAAAGGTTTTGTATAATTGGAATAACAACTCAAAAGACAAAGGACAAATGTCTGCTTGGATCTACTTTGCTCTGAACTGCCTATTCAGATCTCGATTTTTTCTTCTTACATTTTTCCCCTGTCTTAAGGAAGCAAGGACTTAAAGCAGGGCATATGGATGGGGACCAGTGTACTTCTTAATGTATCAGATATGGGAGGCATTAAGGTGTCTTGTGAGCAAGTTAAAACTTACGACTTTTATCTGCCAGGGCTCTGGGTGTTCTGAAAGGGGCCCGAACCGTGTCCAGAGTTGGAGTGAGGAGATTCAAATGAACTTCCGGAAGCATGCTACTGTGGACAATGAAAGTCGTTCAGGTGGCATAAGTTAGGACTGTGCTCAGAGGAGAAGACAAGGACGTGGCAGGGCCTGTGCAGATGAGGAGTCAGCGATGTGGCCGTAGTGAAGTCACTAAGGCCCTCTGGCCGCCCTTTCGGAACTCAAACTGGATACACAAAAACTTCCAGCTTGAGAAACCCAGGGTAGCTTTATCGCCCCCTCTCCCCCTGTTACATAATCTCTCTAGGGCTTGAGAGCCAATATTTGTGAAATTTTCATCAAACTGTTTTAACAAAATTTCTCCTTTCAATGGGGGGTTTGGGGGGGGGATGGAAAGAGAGCTGTATCTCTTTGAGAATTTTCCCTCCTTGTTTGTCAGCCTCCTTGTGTGGTCCAGGAAGTTTCTTAGCATCCATGCAAATAGATTACCCAGTGGGACTGCATCTTGTAAACTCAGTTGTGTTAGTCTAGGTACATTAGAGAAACAAATCCACAGAAACTCATATGTGTAGGAGAGACTTTTATATAAAGGGTAAGTGCACATCAAGAAAACATCCCAACCCAGTGCTGCCCAAGCCCACAAGTCCAACATTTTCCCATATTCCCAACACCAATCTACAAAGTCCTCCTCCATCTCACAAAACACACACAATGATGCCGACTGTAGGAGGAAAGCCAAGTCAGTGAATGTGTAAGCATCTCAGTGCTGGCAGGGGTCTCCACATGGCTGCTCCAGCACCCTAGGCTGCATCGGGGTAGGTCCATGCAGCTTCCCCTCAGGGATGTCTTGCAGGAAGTGAGCCTTGCCAGATGAAGCAGGGAACTGGGTTAAGGCAGCTGCACCCTGGTCTGACCATCAGAAAGCAAGAGACCCAAGAACTAGAAAGGTGAGGCTCATCAAGCCATTTATCTCTCCACCCTTCAATTAACCCCACATGTGTTTATCGTCCAGGTTGGCACAATAAACTTTAACTATCTCATCAGTTAAGTTTATTTGTGGTTGATACTTGAAAAGTTTTGTGACTTGGCTGCCTAAAGTCAAGCAATAAATTCTTCCCTGGGTCCAAGGCTTTTCTCTGAATAATAACCATGCGAGATGAAATTCTTGACAACTTTTATCTTTTTTCTGTTTATCATGTTACTTATTGGTCGACTTGTGAGCAGTTTAGTTTTCTTTGCACTGAGCTATAATCCATACTGAGGGCTACAAACCTTGGATCTTCATCAGCCAGGGCTTGAAGTCCTCTCACTTTCAGCAAGCAAGGTTGTGTGACCGGCATGTGGCCGGTGGTTAATAAGGAAGGCTTCCTGCAATCCCAATGCCAGTCTTCATCATAGGACCCTGTTTCTCTGATGATGGACAATATTAAGTAAAAATCTGCCTGCATGTGATGGAAATGATATTATTCTATAACTTGAACATTCTGTTGGGCTACCTCTCTTTGGAATGGTTACAAATATGAATCTGTTCCAGTCAGTTGGCCAAGTTGTTGTCTTCCAGATTTCTTGGAGTGAGTGCTCTCAGTGCTACATCTGCTTGTTACAACACTTCAGTTGGTGTTCCATCAATTCATGGGTGCCTTGGTTTTTGGTTAAGACTTTCGGTGCATCTCAGACACCTTCTCTCAGGAGTGTTGGCTTTTGCACACATGCTACCTCCTGAAGTGGGGGACTGTTGAGTAATTCCTTTGGGAGCAGTAACTGGGAATTTTTTTCCTCTTCTTTTGATGCTTTCTACATCATTCTCTATTTTGCCCACAGAACCTTTCAATATTTCAACCTGAGGCTTGAACTTTTATTTTTTTGCTTTCCGGTGAAGCTAGAATGAGTCTGTTTTTCCTTTGAAAAATCATACTAAGATTTAATGGCTCTCCTGCACACGGAAAAGAGTTCACAGGCTTTTAAAAATCTATAATTGCTATTCAGTACAGTTCAGTTGGACTCTTCTGAGGAGAAGTAATTCTAGATACTTTGATACAACAAGGTATAAATGGCTAGAATGGGTTAGGTCTGGGAACCTAGCCAAAAAAGAAAACGAAAAATGTTTCCAAGGCTACAGATGAAATAGGCCATAGTGTGCGTGCAACCAAGAGCAAAAGAATGACAGAATGGTCCTCAGGTGGGACAGGCAGAAGTGCGCTCCACTCATTCCATAAGCAGTCAACACGGATTCCTGCATGTATAGCACTCCAGGCCACCGTGGCGTATGAGAAAGAATTCCATGACTGCTTACCAATTGCACAGTCACCATTTGTACCTATGTTGAGCGTCTGTGATGGCAGAGACTGGTGCCCCTCTGACTCCTACAACGTGAACACAGCGAGGAACATATCACATGTGACCTTCCATGTTATGAGACAAATGTATGTCTGTATTAAGGTGCTTATTTTTGCTATCATTTTTTACTATTGTTATTCAAAGGAAAAACCACCCACCATAATGTCATTGTTAGTTTTGGTTGAATCAGTTCCGACTTGAGCCGACCCCGGTTGTGTTGCCTAGAACTGCTCCTGAGGGGTGTCAAGTTCATGACCTTTCAGAAACCGCTCACCAGCTTCGCCTAACTTCCAAAGTGTCAAAAACTGCCAACCATTGTATATGCCACTCAGAGCCACCTCCTACCTTACTGATGAGCCAAAAATTTCAAATTGTCCTAAAATGATATTTTGAAGAAAGTACCCAAGGACAAAGGGATATGATTAGTTAGAAGTGGAGAAACTGTGCATTCTTACTGGATTAAAAAAAAACTACAAAGAAAGATACACTTGGATTCTAATACCTATCAAAATATTGTTAAAATATTCTTTTAAATAAAATTATCTAAGGAAGCCTCTAAAAACACACACACAGAGACTGAGTGACTTGTATGTATGGACAGTTTCATACACTACACAATATGTCCCTCAAATCCAAGGTTCAGGAATATTTGATTACCCTGCATGGTGGTGATGCTGAGAACTCCGTCACATGATTTTATAACCCCAACCTCACACACGTGACCCCATTTTTCTTTCTTTTTCACACATTGTAATGTGCATCAGAGTAATTTCAAACACAAGTCTAACCTTCTCAGTTACCCATGTGTTTAAAATAAAATGAGTTGGGAAGGAGCTTACTGTCTTTCTCCTGTGAGTAGCATACATTCTTAGCATGAAATAATGGCTGCATCATGAGGGTAACTAAGATGAATTCTATGGGGTCTTTGCCCACTTGCGAACTAATGTGTATGCATCTCCTCATGCTAAACACACTACGTGCACCCTTGGTTTCCCCTACGACACCCTGTTTGTAAGGACACTGCTGCTGAAGGTAAACAAGGTTACAGTTCTGGCCTTCATGCTTCCAAACACCAGTAATGTCCTTCCCGGAGCCTTTTTCACCATTTATCTAATCCTTTATCGCCCTTACCATCTTAGGCTCCTTGCTATCAGTGCCCACAAGAGATGAGCGGCACTGCTATTATAGGATTCCCTAACAAAAGATCTCCACGGTCATTTTCTAGCATCGTGGAGATTGACCAGGTCCCCTCCTGTTTCCCGAGCCCATTCCCCGCCTTATTCCTGGTGACTTCTTTTCTTACACACCAGAAAGAAAGCACCTGGCTGAGTGGTGACCTCGCTTGCTACATGGATACCCGCTAGAAACAGCAAACCTCTCGTGTTCAAACTGCTCCTGGATGTGGGGGGATTGGTGTGACGGTTCCTGTCTGATGGACGGGGCGGCTTGGAGCTGCCTTAAAAAATCACTTCATATTAAAAATAAAAGTTCCTTCTGAAAATTACTCTTCTGATTTTGTCGGGAGGGGCTGTTGTGCCACAAACCAGCTAAACATGTTGGAAAGAGTCATATAATGAAATCACCAGGTCTCTGGAAAGACCAGTGAATGAGGACATTTTTTTTTGAGTAATTACAATACTTTTAGTTATCAATCAATGACTCATTTTATTAGTAATTTCTGGTTTGTTTTCTACTTGGGAACATGGAGACTGTGTAAAAGATGTTCATGATGTCAATTTGAGTCTTTTATATAGTTTCTTTCAAGTTGATAAATGCATATATTTTCTATTTCAGAAAAGCATAGGGAACAATGGTGTCTGCATTCACCACCGGGATTAAGTATGTGTGCTCAATGTTAGCAATAATTGCCCTGAAACTTTACCCTCTATTATGTCACTGGTAATATTTCTCTAGTGAAATTTTTGTTTCATTCTGCATGTAGCATAAATAACATGACAAACTAAGTAATTTGAGGAAATTAGTGCATTTTTTTAAAAAAAGAGAGTGCAGTCATTAGCAGAACCAAAATTAATTTGGAGAAGATTTTTTTGTAAATATTACTTCCATTCTATTAGAAACAATAGTTACATATGCTTATTAACACAATGTGCTTATCACCTATATAATACAGTCATTACATGCATATATGCAGGTGCATGCTTATATACAAATTCTGCACACACACACATTGTATTAAAAACATTTTTTGATAGTGTTCTCATGACTAGGCTCAACTCTGAGCATGCCAGGTGTGGTGGGTCCTACCTCAGTGATGCGTTGGTTCTGGCAGACAGCCAACTTCAAGAGGCAACTAATGGTGTGCAGCTGTGAGGGTTGATTGTCCTGCTAAGGGATCTAACTTGAGTAAGGTTGCTTTGATGCTCTAACCACAGGTAAGACTTTGGTTGGTTTTTCTTTCACAACCCAGTTCCTATATGGTCCTATAGAGTCAAAGGATTAAGACAAATGTAGGGTAAGATTTGAAGAGTGTAGAAAAGCGTATGCTCAGCCTTGACTTGAACAAAGAAATGTTCCTATCATCGCAAAGAATTACGTTTTTTTTTAAATGCAAAAAAAATCAACAAAAAATGAAGAGCCTCATAATGAACTTAGTAATTAAGTCCCAACTTCTTCCACTGGTACAAGCCAACCCCTCTTTACTGAGTCAATTTTAACTCCGCCAATTCCCTCTTCTGATTTGATCTAGTAAAGCCAAGTGCCTTTCTCCTCACACAATGCCTATTTCTACATCCTTTGCCATGTAGGCATCTGGTGAAAAATGTCCTCCCTATATCGCAGTGCTCTAACCTCTGTTATGAGGTCTTCCCACAGTGTGGCACAAAGTGCACAGATCTGCAGAGTTCCACAGACCTGGGGCTGAAACCTAGCTCATCTTTTCAATTAGCTACATAACCTTGAGGCTAATGGTTTAATTCTGCTTTAACTCAATTTCCCCCATTTCAAACAAGAATGATCCCTATTATTTATTCTACTGGAATCGATCCCAATGAATAGAAATCTTGCCTTCTATGAGAGTCCTGCAGGTTAAGTTTCTGGCCAACGTACCCCATGCTCAAACACCAATCATCTGGCTAATAGTTGGGGCTTATGTACTGTAATGATGCTGAGCAGATTTTAATGGAGACTTCAGATGAAGAGAACTCTGAAGGAAGGTCTCTAATATACTTAAAATAATCCACCAATGAAAAAATCTATGAATCACAAAGTTTTCAGCAACTTATTGTAAAAATGGCTTAGAACTAGGCAGTGTTATGTTTCCACTGTGCATGGGCTCACCAGGAATTGGAGGGAAGTTGGCAGCAACTAACTACCCCAGCTGATAATGCTGGCTATCACTGAGTTTGCTGTGTATCCATGAATTGAATACTCACAAGAATCAAGAGGTAGTTATTTGAATGGTCATTTTACAGATGAGGAAGGAATCCTGGGGGTGTAGTTGCTTACACACTGAACGACCGATGACAAGGTCAGCAGACAGTGGTCATCAGACAGTCCACTGGAGAAAGATGGCACTTTCTGTGCCCCAAGAGGTCAACCATTTCAGAAACCGAAAGGTCACGCCTCTTCTGCCCTACAGAGTCGGTACGAGTGAGAGTCGGCTTGATGATGATGGGTTACAGATGAGGAAATGGAGACTCAGAGACAGGAAGAAGATGGTCCTCGGTCACACAGTTGGACATGAGCAGAGATAAGACTTTAAGTCATGGAATTATAAAGAACTTTTAAACCGTTTTATGATACATAATTCACACATAATATCATTCAATGTATTTTAAGAGTTGTACAATTATCATCGCTGCAATCAATTTCAGAACGCTTCAATCTTTTACTCATTATTATTAGCTCTCCATTTCCCCCTTTCTCCCCTGCCATAACTCTAAGAAACTATTAATTTAGTGACTGTCTTTATCCATTTATCTAGCCTGGATTTCATATCAAGAAAATCATAGAAAAAACAGCAGCAGCAACAACAAAATCGGACAAAGAAAAACTTCAATAAAAAAACCCCAAAATATTAAAAACTAGAAGAAAGTTAAAATGGGTCAAAAGGGAGAGCAAGTGATAAGACGTGATATTTTAACTGAATTACACCTGCATTAATCCCTTTACCAATGGCCCCTGTGTGATAGCAAAGCTCTTCCCACACCTGGTCTCATCCAGACCCTTCTAAAACCAGGTGTTAAGCATTTAAGCTCTAATACCATACCTTCCTCGGGTCTTGGATTTTATTATTTACAATCCATGGATAACACAGACAGACTTGTGTGCTTCTCCTGTGTGGACTTAGGTGATACCTCACTTCAACGGCTGTTTGTTTTAAGACCCCACATGCCAATCTTTCTGACAGCTGGGCACCATCTGATTTCTTCACCACACTTCACTTTAACACCGATATCTTCAGTGATTTCTTCATGAGGGCCAATAGCAAGTAGGGCTTTGTCAGAAGAACAACTTGTTTTTAAGGATGAGAACAAGGAAGAGGAAAGTGGTCTAGAATTGTTTGTGGTGATACTTGTACAACTCTTCTTGATATGATGGAATTATTGAATGGTATGACTTGTGGAAGAAGTGTTAATAAAAGTGTTTAAAAAAACCTACTTGTTAGATTCTGGCTATGACTAAGTGTGAGCTCAAAATCCATCCATATCTCGGGTTTACATATGTCCCTGGTTCACTTTAGAGACATCATTGTCATTTTATTGGAAAACATTATAAGTCATCCCCATTGGGCATATGGTAGTTGTATTGATAATATCACTAATTCACTCAATGGTATAGAACTTAAAATACATTGAAAGAAGGAGTTCTTTTAATGTAGGACAGGTTTTGAGACTAAGCTACATGGATTGAACACTTGCACAGATTAAAAACAAAGTGACCAGACACTATTTACTTGAACAATGGGGACTGGACATAGGACAGAACTGTCAATAATGTTCATTCACAAAGCAGAGCTATGCCTGCTGGGTTAAGACATATCATAAAAAGCAAGGAAAATATGAAAATAACAAACATGGCACTCATAATTTGCCAATTATTGGGCACCCTCAAACCCAGATAATTGAACCACAGTCCAATGACTTACAAATCCTTAACCTTGGGATAGTACTCATCTTCTTCTTCTCACACTAGGGCATTTCAGTCTTAAGTTCAAAGGTGTGTTTCAGTTCCTTTAATCTGTTAGAGGTTTGCTTAGCAGGGTTTCCAAATTGAATCCTTCTTGTGTGACCTATGAAGGGTGTTGTGCACTCAAAAGGACCTTCTACAAGCCCGATTGTCTATAGCATTCAGCCTGGATCACCAAGATCTAGACAGCAGCTTTGTCAAGTGTGTCCCATTAGAAACATGTTGTTAATGCGGAAAAGTCATTCAACAACATCCAACAGCTCTTCCTGTTTAAGATACTCAGGAAGATAGGAATAGAAGGAAAATTCCTCAACATTATACAAGCCACTTGTGAAAAACCAACAGCCAATGGAGAAAAGATGAAAACAATTCCACTGAAAATGGGAATCACATAAGGATGCCCCTTGTCCCCACTCCTATTTAACATTGCACTGGAGGTCTTAGCTACCAACATAAGACAAAGAAAAGACATCAAAGGTTTTAATCTGGGGAAGGAAGAGGCAAAGTTATCATTATTCGCAGATGATTTGATTTTATACATCAAAATCCCTTAAACTCCACAAGTGGAGTGTTGGAAGCAATAGAGGAATATGGCAGAATGGCAGGGTTCAATAGCAACAAAAAGAAGTCTATAGGACTGTGACACACATCAGACAAGATCACAGAAGAGGCAATTAAAAAGAAAATACCCTTTACAATAGCCAAGCACAAATTGAAATATCTAGGGACATACCTGACTAAAAAAACCAAAAGATTTGTACAAGGAAAATAATTGAACATTATTACAAGAAACCAAGAGTGACCTAAACAAATGGAAGAACATCCCATGCTCGTGGATAGGAAGACTCAATATAGTAAAGATGTTAGTTCTTCCTGAGTCACTATATAAGTTTAATGCAATCCTGATACGAATACCACCATCCTTCTTTATAGAATTGGAAAAACTGATTACCAACTTCATATGGAGAGGGAAGAAGTCCAGAATTAACAAAGAACTCCTCACGAAGAAGGACAAAGTGGGAGGGCTTGCTCTACCTGACTTTAGCATGTTTATTTTGGTCACTGTAGTTAAAGAAGTGTAGTACTGGCATAATGACAGATTTTCAGACCAGTGAGAAAGAGCTGAAGACCCCAAAATAAAAACATCAGCATACAGGCAACTGGTTTTTAATAAGGGCCCCCAAAATATCAAATGGGAAGCGATGCCTTCTTCAATAAATGGTGCTGGAAAAATGTATATCTACCTGCAGAAAAATGAAGCAAGACCCTTACCCCACTCCATGAACAAGAATAAACTCAAGGTGGATCACAGACCTTGAAGTTAAAACCCAAACTATTAGGGCCATCAATAAGGGAATTGGGACAAACCTGAGAACCTTGGCACAGGGGATACATAGACTATCAGAAATAGGGAAGGAGACAAATACAGAGGAGTCACAAATTGACAAGTGGGATATACTGAAGATAAATCACCTGTGTGCATCAAAAGAATTCACCAAGAGAGTAATAAAAGAGCCCACTGACTGGGAAAACATCTTTAGCAATGATACATCAGACAAAGGCCTTATTACTAAAATCTACAATAATTTGCAAGCTTACAATAAGAGAAAAACCAACTGCCCACTGAGGAGGTGGGCAAAGGAACTGAACAGAAGTTTCACAGGGGCAGAAATCTGAATATCCAATAAACATATGAGAAAATGTTCCTAATCATTAGCCATAAGAGAAATGCAAATTAAAATGACTATGAGATACCACCTAACACCCTCAAAGACAGCCCAATTCAAAAAATCAGAAAGCAACTAGTGTTGGAGGGGCTGTGATGAGATAGGAACACTCATCCACTGCTGGTGGACCTGTAGGTATGTACAGCCACTGTGGAAATCAATTTGGCGATATCTAAAACAGATGGAAATTGAGCTACCATAAGACCCAGCAATTCCCCTACTGGACATATACCCAGAAGAGGCAAGAAACAAACTAAGTACAACATGAGTCTGCTAAGGTAAGCTTTAAAAAATGCAAAGGGGTCATAGGGAAAAAGCTACTGTATACAAACATTTCTAGGGTGAGGCCAGGTAGCATGTCAGGGGCCAGACCAAATTCAGGGGTAATGTGGTAACCAACTAAAAAGTGGGGGGTGGGGGAGGATAGTGTTTATCACTCCACAGGGAGAGAGGGACCAGACTTCAACCTGGTATTCCGAGATGTGAATGCAGTGTGCCAGCATGGAGCGGGGAGCCAGTGGAGGGGTCTGAAGGCCGGGTCCCAATCCCAACTACGTGAATAGCTGCCCCTCCCCCACAGAAGAATTTACTTTAGAGGACAGCACTGACGCTGCAGATCAGGAGAGGGACATGTCTGATGACAGCACATGGAAGCAAATGAAGGGGGAGGAAGAGAGAGTGGAGCACACCTGGCCCACCAAGCCTTCAGGACGATATTCCCACTCAGAACAGCCAATGCACAGAGATGACCACATGGCCAGTCCCACTATGAGACACCACATCCCTCACTGACTCATGACCCTATGGGAGACAACACTGGAGATACAGTGTCTGGATTGCGCCCAGTGTGGCCCCACCACATCTAGACAAAACACTAAGGGCTTTCGGAAGAGCAGCAGGGGGACCAAAGCAGGGAGGTCCTGAGGGAGTGCCAAGGATAGACTTTGGGGAAAGGGCATGGCACCCCATCAGACTGGACTGGAGGACACTCCTAGAAGTCAACAAACAGACCTTGAACTATTTGCAGGGTTTTCTTTTCTTTTTCTTTAATTTCCTGCCATTGGTTTTTTTGTTGGTGTCATCGTTTTGTTTTCTTTTGTCACTTTGTTTAGTTATGTCTTGTTTTATTGTGCATATTATTATCTCTGCAGGTCTATCTAGATAATATAGGCTGGGTGAACAGTCTGGAGGAGAAAACAACAGAACCGATGGTTGAGGGGGTTGGAGGATGGAGAGGGGAATGTGGGGGAAAGGAGGTGGTGTTGACCAACCCAGGGACAAGGGAACACCAAGTGATCCAAAATCAGGGGCAAGGAGGGTGAAAGAGACCTGGTAGGGATTGATCAAGGGCAATGTAACTGAGAGAAATTTCTGAAATCCAAATTAAGGCTGATCATGATAGTGGGACTAGAGGAAAGTAAAAGGAAATAGAGGAAAGAACTAGGAGGCAAAGGGCATTTATAGAGGTCTAAATACAGGCATGCACATGTGTAAATATATTCATATATGATGATGGGGAAATAGATTTATGTACATATATTTATAGGTTTAGTATTAAGGTAGAATATGGACATTGGGTCTCCACTCAAGCACTCCCTCAATGCAAAAACACTTTGTTCTATTAAATTGGCATTCCATGATGCTCACCTTCCCAACATAATCACTGAAGACAAAGTGGGTGCATAAGCAAATGTGGTAAAGAAACTAATGGTGTCCGACTACCAAAAGATAGAGCATCTGGGGTCTTAAAGGCTTGAAGATAAACAAGTGTCCATCTAGCTCAGAAGCAACAAAGCCCCCATGGAGGAGGCATCAAAGAACATCATATCATTGTGAATAAGGGGAATGCAGATTAGGGACCCAAAGTCCATCTGCAGGCAACTGCACATCCCCTTATGGAAGGGTCACGGGGAGAAGATGAGCCAGTCAGGGTGCAGGGTAGCAATGTGAAACATACAACTTTCCTCTAGTTCTTTAATGCTTCCTCCACTACCACCACCCCCACTATCATGATCCCCAATCTGGCTAGACCAGAGGATGTACACTGGTACAGATAGGAACAGGAAATACAAGGAATCCAGGACAGTGCTGAGAGTGGCGATTCCAGGAGGGTGGAGGGAAGGTGGGGTAGAAAGGGGCAACCAATCATAAGGATCTACATATAACCCCCTCCCTGGGGGATGGACAATAGAAATGTGGGTGAAGGGAGACATCAGACAGTGTAAGATATGACAAAATAATAATAATTTATAAATTATCAAAGGTTCATGAGGGAGGGGGGAGCAGGGAGGAAGGGGAAAAATGAGGAACTGATACCAAGATCTCTAGAAGAAAGCAAATGTTATGAGAATGATGAGGGCAACAAATGTAAAAATGTGCTTGACATAAAATGGATGTATGTATGTATTGTGATAAGAGTTGTACTAGCTGTCAATAAAATGATTTTAAAAAAATCAGGGTACTGGCAGATAAACACCTTAAGAACAATAATGGGAGTAACTATACTATGAGGGTAGGGGGAAGGTGGGGGGAGAAAGGGAGGCACCGATCACAATGGTTGACATGTTACCCAACTCCTCAGGATGAAGAACAACAGAAACATGGGTGAAGGGAGACAGTGGACAGTGTAAATTATGAAAATAATATATCATTTATCAAGGGTTCATGAAGGTGGGAGGGTGGGGAAGGGAGGGAAAAAAAGAGGAGCTGATATCAAGGTTTCAAGTAGAAAGAAAAATATTTTGAAAAGGATGATGGCAACATACCGTATATACAAATGTGCTCAATACAAGGGATGTTTGGATTATTATAAGAGCTGTAAAAGCCCCCAGTAAATAGATTTATATTTAAAAAAAGAAAGAAACATGTTGTTAGGTGCCATCAAGTTGGTTGTGAACCATAGCAAGCCAATGCACGACAGAAGGAAAGAACACCCAGTTTTGTACCAGACTCACAACTGTTCCTGTGTCTGAGCCTATTGTTGTAGTTATTGGGTTAATCCATTCTTTTTCACTGCCCCTCTACAAGCATGATGTCCTTCTCCAGAGACTAGTCTCTCCTGAAATTATTGTTCAAAGTATGCAAAATGAAACGTCATCTTCCTGGCCCCTAAGGAGCACACTGGCCATACTTCTTCCAAGACAGACCGGTTTGTCCTTGGGTAGTCCATTACACTTTCAATATTCTTCACAGGCACACAATTCAGACACATGGATTCTTCTTCTGTCGTCTGTATTCAATAGCCAATTTTCACATGCAGATGATGCAGTTGGAAATGCCAGAGGCACCTTAGTCCTCAAAGTGACATCTTTGCTTCCAGCACTCTTTTAATGAAGTATTTTGATGAGCCTATGTGTCTTATTTTTAGTAGGTCTCCATCATCTATTTCATCTTCTACTCTGTGTGCTTCCTTTATTATATTTGGTAGTCTGTGTATGTCCTGAAACAAAGCAAACAAACTCACTGCCATCGAGTTGATGCAGACTCATAGTAACCCTATAGGGCAGGGTAGAGCTGCCCCCATGGGTTTCCAAGACTAACTCTTAAGAAGAGTAGAAAGTCCCATCTTAGGGCCTAACATTTGTCACAATTTCCCCATTAATAATCCATATTTCTCTGGAACTCACATTTAGGTCTCTGATCCATCGTGTGTTTGGTTTCTACATGGGATGGGGTTTGCATCCTGTTTCATTCTTCTGCAGAAGAAGTTTTGTTTGGTGCTTTAATCATTTCACAGTAATCCCCGCCTTTTTCAATATTTTCCACTTTATTCAGTTTTAGTGATGATTCTAAGTGATGTCTGTAAAGTATTTTGAAGAGCGATCAATAGCTCTATAGATGGCTGACCGGGAGTTGACTCAGACCCAGGGAGACCTTATGTACGGCAGAATGAAAGGATGCCCCTTCTGCATCGTTCTGATCGCCAGCAGGTTAGTGTTGTGGCCTTAGTACCAGTCCACGTCACCATGTCTCCCACTCCCTGACTGGACCTCTGACCCCTTCAGAAGACATATCTCCCAGAGGAAGCAAAGTAGACATTGCACTGTTGGACCCAAGAGGTTTCCACTGCTAATGTGCAGGAGTGGATTGCTAGGACGTTCTTGCTAGCCTGTCTTCGTTTGGAAGCTGCATGGAGGCTTGTTCACCACGAGGGAGCCTGCTGCAGTTGACATCCTGGTAGCATAGCTTCCAGCCTCGCAGCAATATAGAACCCGCCCCCCCCGCCACAATCTGACAGATGACTGGTAGATTCTGAGCATAGTAAGCATGATATCATCATTCAGTTTCTCTCATTCTTTTGTCTATAATATGCATGTTGGCGCTTGCTTTTGTTCTGTTGATAGTTTTAAGTTGGCTGAAGGATAATTTTTATTTCTATATAGTTGACCTTACCCTTGGGGGAGGGGACAGAAGACTGCTTATGCGGAACTGTTTTCAATAGACACTTTCAAAAACTCTTCCACTGTATAGGAGTCGGTACAATGATATTTACTCTACAATTAATATGTGGCTTCAGAATGCAAAGCACTACCTTCCCCAAGAATGTTTTAAATTAAATGTGTCCCTTCAAATGAATGTTTATTAAGTACCAGGAATTATTTTAAGCAATGGATATCTATGTAAGTGGTATTCCCTTCCAGTCTGATCATTCTAATTGAATGTGAGGGTGGGGACGAACTGCTCAGAACTGCACTGGGCAACATGGGGAGCACAGGCCACACGGGGCTAGGGAGCTTACAAAATGCGGCTAGTCCAAGGTAAGATGGTTTGTAAGTGCAAAATCCGTGCCGGATTTTGAAGCCTTCGTATGAAAAAAACAATGTAAAATACATCCTTAATAATTTTATAATGATTACATGTGGACATGAGAGTATTTTGTTTACATTGGGCTAAATAAAATGCATTATTGAAATAAATATCATCTGTTTCTTTCCACTTACTGTGGCTACTAGAGACGTCCCCCATACCTGGCACCTGTGACTCACCTTCTGTTTCTGCTGGACAACGCTGGCTGAGAGCAACTTGCAGGGCAAGTAGAAGGGCCATTGGTATTGAGTTCACTTTACAAAAGTCGCATCACGCTAACTGGTGTGCAACCACGTGTTCCCTTCCCACTCAGCGACATGTTATGAAAGTCTTTCCAGGGCTGGGGGATGGCTCACTCTTCAATGGATCGTAGTTTATTTAACCTGAACCTGTCCATAGTTGTGACCTTTAATGGCCAACACAGAAGAGAAAAACTAGTACAGTAGCTTATAGCTCATCAGAAGGGCCAGCGAAGTCTCTGAGGCCGAATACTCATTTGATAGAGAGCACACTGAAGGTTAGGGAAGAGGGACTTTGTTACTTTTATTCTCTTGTTGTTGAGAACATCTTTTTTTTGGAGAACATCTTCAACTAAAGGTACATACATTAGGTCAGCAGTTTCTCCAGGTGCAGTTCAGTGACGTTACTGATACCCATTGAGTTGTGCAGCCATTCACAAGCGCCTGCATTCGCAACGTCCCCAAGGGGTCTCTACCACCTTTTCACCCATTGTTGTCACTTTGAACCCATATAGATAGTTCTTAAAAGAGCACAGTGCTCAAGGCTGACGTTAAAGATTAATTCAGCTAAATTATTGGTTTGTTTTAAGAAAACTTGAGGATATTTTTGGTAGTAAGTTTTAAGGATGATTTCAGGCCAATAATTTTAGAGGATCCTGTAGCCTCTTTGGTTCCTGAAAGCAAGACTGGAGTCCTTGAGAATTTAAAATTCAGTTCTGCATTTCCTTCCTTTTGATCAAGATTCTCTTGGGGAATCTTGGAACAGCTGTCCTGTAAGGATAGCCACGTACCAATCAGTTCTTCTAGTTTCACAGCAACAGAAACAAAGAAAAGAAAGGAGAGAGAAGGTAAGTGATGTCCAGGGAGGCAGAGTTAGTTCCACATACCGTCTCTTCTTCCTATTCCTAACTCTCTTTCTTACTCGCTTCTCCAAGCAGAGTTCACTGGTTTTGCTTTGTGTGGCTGCTTTCAAAGTTTGAAGATCCCAGGTGCTACTCAACATAGTGGAGGGTAGACCAGCAGTACTAAACCGCTGATTAGGTGAATTAAACAGAATGGTCCTTGAAGCCATTGTCCATATCTGGCCTCATAAGCTACTTTTTGGGGTCCTCGATGGAAATATACCTACTACAGAAATTTTACTGGTTGAGCTGTTACCAGACTTAATTGGCAGCAATTAGAAAATCAACTGTGCTACACCCATGAACTCTCTGTTGACACTTTTCAAGAAGGGAGCACATGAGGAGCATGAGCACGTTCCATGCTCAGGGCACCATCTCCATGCTCCTTGGGATCCCCTCTGAGGGATGCCATGCTTATGAAACCGGGCCTTCAACGACGTCACACACCTAGGAAGTGTCAGGATGCAGCCTAAATAATACCCAGGAAAGAGTTTTCACGGTGATATAAGCAGTCCTCAGGTTTTCAGATTCCGCAGTCTTTTTGATGACGCAAAAACAGTAAGGACATGAAAGTGATACCAACACAGAAGTCCCTCCTGTTGCTCCCTCTGCCACTATTTCTTATCGCAAACATTCCTTAAAGCGCAAGGCTGTTTAGAAGTTAAACACATGGATAAATGCAATCCCCAAACAATCTCACTTTATTGCTCTTATGATTTTTTATTTTCCATATTTCACCACGGAACAGAGAAAACGGGAGCAAAGCTGCGGTCAGCCTCGGGCCGGTGCTCACAACTACGTGGGGCTCCGCATGAGAAACACGGCCTTGGCAGACTCGGCTGCTCCACATAACTAGGTCCAGGCACTCGCTGAGCTCTTCCACATGTTCTTATCATGTTTCCCAGTAATGCCAGCACGTGCCCTCTCTGTCCATGCGTGGGTAGCATCTTCGGCTGCATGGACATTTTATTGTATGATATTTTATTGTATTAGGTCGGCTGCAGGTAGCCTCGTTTACAGATGGATTATCTCTCAGCCCTGGACATGCACAGTTGCTGTTTCTATTTTGATGGCTTTACAGGAAGGCAAAGCACCAAGTGTGACTTGATGCTCCATTCATTCCGCTAGAGGCTTTGGGTTCTAGGGCCTGGCGTCCTTGCACTGCCGTTGTTGTGAAGCAGGCCGATGAGACAGACATGCTGCTCCGGCAGTCCTCGTGTCAGCTCTGCCTTGAGAAACAATTGGCATCCTCATGTTTTATAAACAATTGGCTTTCCTTTGCCAGTCCAATCATTGTAAGCTCCTATTGTAAATATGATCCCTCTCTATGACTTGATGCTTCATCAATTTGAAAGTCTCCCAGCGGCTGTAACACTGGAGTAGTGAGATACAGAGCTTGTTTTTTTTTTTTTCTCCAAATGAGTCCAGCATTTGGGTGTAATGACTGTTACATGGGAAATGATTTTGAAGAAACAACTTCATGGAAGTATCAGATCAAGTCTCCTCAGTAGTTAAATTGAAGCTCCAGTGAAAAACTAACGGTTGAAGGAGAGCAGACGAGATGGATTAGAATGTGGCACAGTGATCGTGAATTCCTGAGGGTACTAGGTCAAAAGCATGCACCTGAATGGAAATGAAATATTTTTTGTTTTAAAAAATTAATTAGATCTAAACAAAGGTTTGTGTTTGTATTCCATGTGCTTTTTATAATAAAATCAATTAATTTGAGATAACTAGTTCCTTACAGGAGATCCCTTATTTAATGGGGCATTAAATATAATAAATGTTGGATGATGCCAGCATTTTAATCTTTCTTCATTTGGGAAATTGGTGCTCGATTGCCATTTTTCCATAACTGTGTTTTAATTGATGAAGGAAAATGTTCTTTTGGTCCAGGGTTGCTAACCTTCTTCAGCCTTTTGTGTATTCTCCAATCAAAAGGCTTCTGATTAGCTAAAGAAATGACACCCACTGGTTTGCCTTGATAGATCATTTTGTTACCTCTTTCAAAGCATCTTAACAGGTTGGGGAGCCCAGATTTACCCTAACAAAAGCCAGACTGGTCGCTCCCTTTTGTAACCTCCTTCTCTAAGCAATTTATAACTTTCCCTTCAGTGTCTGACTGAATTAGTTATACTGGGATCCAAAGCATCTGTGGGGGGTCCGGGTCTGCTGTCAGAGGTCATCAGAGGATCTTTCTAGAAAACGATGGCAGTGCTGAAAATTCTCAGCACCCAGTTGAGTAAAATGTCTTTTTAAAAAACACTATTAATTGCTACTCATTCCATAACCTCTTAAAGGATTTTGAAACACAGGAAGTTTAGAGTGTACCCTGAATTACATTAGGTTTAGGGTAAGCTGCCCAGTGAGAATTGGAAGAAAGATTGAAGTGGTGGTGGGGGGGGGGGGAGGGGAGGTTGTCTGTAGAAAAGGTGGTCTTGGAAAAGCCTGGGAAGAAAGAGAAGAGGGATGTTTAGAATTTTTAATTCAGAGAGGTTGTCTTTTTCTAATTAGAAATTTAGAGTCGAAGATTTGAGATTCTTCAGATGGGATAAGGGCAAAATTTACAGAGCTGATGCACATAAACAGTGTGCGGCATAGTAATGCCCCATCATCCCCTTTTCTCTTCTGCTCGTGAGGATTTTAAATAAAGCAGAAACATATGACGGAAAGTTTGCCCTTCATCCTACATGCCTCTTCTTAAAGAAAATGTGGCATGTGTTCTTTCAGTTATTTACATATATGTTATATGTAAATACATATATGTATTATGTATAATATCTTCACATTTTATATTATGTATTTATATTATATGTAAACATAGTAGACACTTATATGTTATTACACCAACATCATATATCCCATTTATAAAATATATTTTATAGATACATATGTATGAAGGGGCGTCAACAACTTTGTGTAGAAATTATATCATTCTTGGTTTTCCATGAACTTTTTAAAGTACCCTTGTATATAGAAAGAGAATTTTTTCCTTATATGATTAGTGTCATACTATATAAATTATCTAATGGCTTACTTTTTTTGCTGTGCAACACGTCTTGAAACTTTTGCCATGTTCATACATTGCAAAATCGAGTTGGTGTCCAGTTGAAGCCAACTCACAGTTGACCCACGTGTGGCAGATGGTCACTCTACGCCCAGAGGCTTTAGTACCTGAGCACAGCAACCATGTGTACCACTGCGGGACCCGAATGCATAGGTCTCTGGCATGTTCTTGTTGATGACCACATAACATTCCGTCGTATGGATATCTCAGACATTATGCCCAGTTGATAGGCGCAGTTCATAGATGCATTTTTGTGTTCTTACTTTTTGTTATTGCAAGCGATGAGTTTGCTTTCCATCTGAGTACAGGTGAGGAGCAATCGAAGATGCTCCCCAGAGTAGAGGAGCTGGTCTCCTTCACGCTCCCTCACTATTAGCACAGCGAGACACCCCGGACAACCCACTGCCCACACAACACAGGAAACGGTTTCTGAGAATGCGGATCTTCTGCTTAAAACCTTTCGGCGACTTCCTCTTAAAACTTCAGGAAAATGTCTCAAGTTCTAATATGGTCTATCATGTCCCGTCTCTCGCTTCTGCTTACTGGTGCATTTCTCAGATTTTCGTTTGTTTTTATGCTCCAATAGAGCTACTGTAGTCCTCCCATTCTTTAGCTTGTCTCTCACACCTCTACGTCTATGCTGTGGTTCCCTCCCACCCCCACCCCCCACATTTAACCTCGATATTCGATGATGAGTCATTTTCCCCAGGAAGCTTTCTCCAATCACGTCACTCTCCAGCATGTGGTCCGCCCACAGCAGCACACACCTGGACGCAGTTCCTGGGAGAGGGGTTCCCGCAATAGCCCCTCCATACCCTCTGTTTGTTACACCGCGACTGCCATGTGACCGGCATGGGATACCCCACAAACTTCCTATGTTATTTTTATCTATCATGTTATTCTGCAATACGTAATGTTCATAGTTATACCAGGTGCTGTACAAATCTGAATTTCCTGAATTTTAAAGGACTAAAATTGTCAACAATTTCAGGGTTTCGCTGAAACCTGCGCAGAATTAGAAAGGACATCTTCATCATATTGGCTGATTTAAATGTGTCTGCAGCCCAGATCTCTCTGAAATGAGCAATCCTAGACAGGAGGGGTGAGTGTGCTTGGGAATACCATTCCTTACTAACTGTGGATTTAAAAATACCATCTAGCAAGATTCGTCGTAAACCTCCTGTTTAAAGTCCAAATGAACACTGCCACACAGGATCACAATGCTGGGAGGGCACCTGGAAATCCCCTAGCTTTCTTGCTACTTCAACTATATGGTCTGTGGCCCAGGAGCATCGCATCACCTGGGAACGTGTTGGAAAGGCCACTTCCCTGACTGATTGGATAAGAGTCTGCCTGTGCCCATGTGCCCAGATGATGCACAGGGCCACATATCCAAGGAACTTTGCAAAATGCCACCTTCCTCCGCCCAGATTCTGATGTAGTTGCCTTACAAAAGGGCCCCAGGTAGGGCACTGGTATCGTCATTGTCATTGAAATTTCCATGAGATTTGCAATTCTTCCTTGAGTTCTAAAAGCAGGTACCTTTTGGAACACTGGGTTTGAGGTTTTCTCCTAACAACTCAGGTAAGCAATGCTGTAGACCGTGATTCCCGGACAGCACGGCGACCGTTGCTGACACTTGCTGGGGAGTTAGTTCTGACTGATAGCAACTCTATCAGACAGATTGGAAGTACCGCACAGGGTTTCCACTGCTGTAAGCTTCATGGGAGAAGATCACCAGGTCTTTTCTCTCACAGAACCACTGGTTTAAATCAAGAGTCTTTCAGTTGGTAGCTGATCACTAACCAGATCTCCTACATCGTGACCAGAACCTAGGTTTTCTTACTTTGCTGCCCCTTTCTCCACATCAACCCTCTCATGGCTATTCCGAGCATCGCCCTCTTTATTTCAGAGGACAAAAGGAGTTTTCTCACATGAGTTTATGCAACAGCATAACCAATTAGCTGCCAAAAATTTTTTTTTCCTTTTGACTTTGTCTATCTCCCTGTGACTCTCGTCACTCAGCATTCTATGAAACAAGATCACTGACCCCGGTCAGGACATGGAGTCACATCAGCCAGAGACAAGCCTCTGAAATTACCCCTCCAGACCAGGGATGTGAGGGGCGATGCTGGGAGGGTAGAGGGTGAGTGGGTTGGAAAGAGGGAACCGATTACAAGGATCGACATGTGACCTCCTCCTTGGGGGACGGACAACAGAAAAGGGGGTGAAGGGAGACGCTGGATAGGGCAAGATATGGCAAAATAATAATTTATGAATTATCAAGGGCTCATGAAGGAGCAGGGAGCAGGGAGGGAGGGGAAAAAGAGGACTTGATGCAAAGGGCTTAAGTGGAGAGCAAATGCTTTGAAAATGATGAGGGCAAAGAATGTACAGATGTGCTTTATACAATTGATGTATGTATGGATTGTGATAAGAGTTGTATGAGTCCCTAATAAAATGTTAAAAAAATTAATTCATAGAAAAACAAGATACTATCTCCATTACTGAGCCCGAAACACACCTAACAACTCCACCCTCTAGAACTATGTCCTCTGGGAGACGACCACTTTTACACACCAAATTCCAGAAAAGGTCCACAGATTCAGGAAGCGTTAATGACACCCCCAAATAATTTGGCACTTGCACCTGAAACCAGCAGGTTTGCTAGTGGTTTTTGGTTTCTAAAGAGTACTTTGGCCTGGGCTCTTATTTACTCCGCAAACGCTCCTGTTCTCAGCAATTGGAGCTCTGCCCCCACCGTGGATGCAGGTGAGAATGTTTGCCGCTCCACAAACTGGTAATCCTAGGTGCAGAAGTAAGTGCTTAGAGCATTGGTTGGGAGGGTCTCGGTGCCTTTTCCTTTGGAATGTGATATTATCACTAGATTAAGAGGCTAGACACCTGGCGAGGAAATATTAGCCTGATTCTGTCTGAGTGTTTTTGATGTCTTCCTGGATTATTGCTGGTTGGAGAATTTTCAGTTCCATTAAAGGTTCTGTGACCCTGGCCTCCTCAGAAATGAAAAAAAAGAGAGAGAAAGAAAAAGTATAGAGAAATGTAACCATGGGAAATATGTATTAAAGAGGAGACATCTCTAATAGTTTACTTGATTATCATCCAAGTTTTTATTGATTATGGATGAAAATATTCATCTGCAAATGGAAATGCTATGAGGCAAAAAGACCCACTTATAAGGTTGCTTTCCTGACATTCCATTTACGCTACTCACAAGAAGAGGTAGACTTCTACTCGTATTTCCACAAGTAGCGCAGATTTTACCTTAAAGCCCTAAGAGTGAGAGGTGAAAGTTCTCAAGAGTAGATCCAGATACAAATAAAGCATGTCCCTCTGTCTATACACACATATCATATGTCCTGTGTTGTTAGGTGCTGTCCAGACATTCCTGGGTCATGCTGACCCTATGCACCACAGAATGAAACACTGCCCGGTCTTACGCCATCTTTACCGTGTCAATCCATCTCATTGAGGATCTACTTTTTTTTTATAATCATTTTATGGACCAGAATTATGGCCCTCTCCTGTTTTTATTTTCTTTCCCCTAGAACATATCCCAGTTACAGAAGACATAGTCTTGTCATCGTTATTTCTAAGAGACATTCTGTCTGTACTACTTCCAGGAAAGATTTATTTGCTCCTCTGGCTGTTTGTGGTGTATTGAGTATTCTTTGCCAACACCATAATTCAAATGCATCCATTTTGCTTCTGGTCTTTCTTATTCATTACCCAGCTTTCACAAGTATATGACGTGATTGAAAATAAATGTACAAATGTGTTTGACACACTGGATGACTGTACGGGTTGTGGTAAAAGATGTAGGAGCCCCCAATAAAAGTATTCAATAATAAAAAAGAAAATATCATAGCTTGTGTCAGTTGAACTTTATTTCTCAAAGTGGCATCTTTGTTTTAATACTTTGAAAAGGCCTTTTGCAGTGGATTTGCCTAAAGCAATGTGCTTAATTTCCTGACCATTGCTTCCATGAGTATGGATAGTGTATTCGAGGGAAATGAAACCCTGGGCAACTTCAATCATTGTTTATGTTGCTTATTGGTCCAAATGTGAAGATTTTCATTTTTGTTGAGGTGTAATCTCTCCCGAGGGCTGTAGTCTTTGATTATCAGTAAGTGAAAATCACCTTTACTTTCAACAAGCAAGGTTGTATCATCTGCATATCACAGATGTTCACGAGCCTACCTCCAATACTGATGTCACATTCACCTTCAGATAGCCCAGCTTCTCAGATGATTTGCTTAGCATACAGATTAAATATCAACAGTGAAAGGATATAACCTTAAGACACGTTTTCTGATTTTTAACAGTCTTTTATTCTACTGACACAACTGCCCTTTTATCTATATACAGATTCCATATTAGTGCAATGAACTGAAATTCTTATTTTTTGTAGTACAATTCATAATTTGTTATGATCCATATAGGCAAATAAAACCTGTTTTATTGCATAGGCAATGAAACACAAGTAAACATCTCTCTAGTATTCTCTGCTTTCAGTCAAGAGGAAGCCAACGTTGGCAAAAATATCTCTCATCCTAGTCCTCTTCTGAGTCTAACCTGAGGTTTGGTAACCTCTTGTTGGTGCATGACAACCATACACAGGGACCTCACCAGGTTGAAAATGCACAACTCGAGTCAAATACATCAGTGGAAAGATGATGGAGAAACTCAACAGTATAGTCAAAGCAAAACCTGGAAATGACAGCAGAACAGACCACTAATTACTCATATGGAAGTTCAAGTTGACCCTCAGAATATCCCATGTATCATATATATGCCGTATGTAGTATATATAGTATTTCCAAGTTATTGAGTTGCAGGGGGATAATAATACTCTTTGATCTTTATACCATGCTTGAAGAACTCTTAGGGTCTCCCAGGGGTTTAATAAAGGATCGGTTAATATATTCATACATCTACTCATTCAAATGTGCATACCTACCTACATCTATCTATCTATCTATCTATCTATCTATCTATCTATCTATCTATCTATCTTTCTAATTGATTCAGTCTTTGGAAAAGTTATACCTGGCTCGAGCCATGGTATTTCCTTAGAAGTGAAGATGGTCAGGCTTCATCTTACATGTCGTGGGAAAGTGGTCAGGAGAGACCAGTCCCGAGGAGACGTCATCAAGCGTGGTGCAGTAGAGAGACAGTGACAGAAAAGAAATCCTTCAATGAGAAGGAGTGATGCAAATTGGCTGCAACAAAGGACTCAAGCATAAGGACGATTGTGAGGAAGGTGCAGGACTGGACGGTATTTCATTCTGTTGTGTGCATGTTTGAACCAGCTCCCCCACACCTAATAACGACAGCATATCGACATCACTGATCACTGGGTCTGTTCAGCCTCACAGTGTTTCCATGTGTTGCAATGTAGAGAAACAGATACCCAGGCCTTTGTTCCACAGCACCTTTGGGTGGGTTTGAACCACTAACCTCTTGATTAGTAGCTGAATGCTTAACTGTTCACAATAGCTGTTTGCATTCTATCACCATTTTGCTCACTGTCAAACGGTGATTGGGGCCTGTAATAACGCTCTCAGGAACTGAGTAGTTATGACTTTGTGCTCAGTAGCCACACACGTTATGCATTTCGGTAGACTTGTCATTCATGGTCTAACAGCACAACTCACAGGGGCAAAAAAAAAGTAGCAACCAGTTTCTGGACTATCTGCTACCAGACCAAGAGAAAATGACTGAGACATTTACCCTTGGAGAAGGTTCTGTTTTCCCATTCTGACCTTGATACCTGATTATGCCAGGTAATTTTTAAACTCTAAGATTTTAAAAATACAGTTTCCTATACTATGAGATTTCCTCCTTCTTCTACTAATTTATCCAAATCTTACTCATCCTTACTCACCTACCTTTTCTTTAGATTCTTCTTCGAACATAGCAGCTCTTAGTTCCTAGAAAATTACAATGGAATTCTTTGCCTGCACATCTTTGTTGATTGTACTGGCATGTAATCATGTACACTTTGTTTTAAAGGTACCTGGTGACTCAGTGGTTAAGTGCTCACTTGCTAATTGAAAGGTTTTTAATAACTCATCAGTGGCTTGGCAGCAGAATGATATGGCAGTCTGCTTATGGAAAGATTTACCACCTTGGGACAGTACGATTTAATCCTATGGGTGCATGATGAATTGGAATCGACTCGGTGGCACTGGGTATTTCGTTTGGCATCTGTAGTCCTTCAATCTGGATTACAACTCAATGTAAAGAAAACCCAAACCCTCACCATTGGACCCATAGGTAACATCATGATAAATGTAGAAAACATGGAAGTTGTCAAGGATTTCATCTGACTTGGATCCACAATCAACGCTCTTGGAAACAGCATTTAAGAGATCAAAGGATGCATAGCGTCGGGTCAATATGCTGTAAAAGTCTGTTTTAAGGTGTTAAAATGCAAAGCTATTACTTTGAGGATTAAGGTGCACCTGACTCAAGTCAATGTGTTTTCAATTGTCTCATATGCATGTCAAAGTTGGACATTGACTAAGGAAGACCAAAGAAGAATCAATACATTTGAATTGTGGTGCTGGTGAAGAAATATAACCTAATCTCCAAATTAACCCATTAATTTTAAGGGTAAAATATATTCCCTGAAATTTTATATAAAGTCTTTAAGAGCCAGAATTGACTTATATTGGAATGAATTATATCTGGAATCCCTGCCTTGTTTAAGAATTGGAAGGAAACTTAGACCTAAAGGAATTGAAGAATCAGTCAAGGTCACAGAGGAAGGTAACTTCTCACTTGAAGTGATGATTTAAAATGGACCCTAGAGAACACACAGTTCAACCCCTCCATTTTTCAGATGAGTTACCAGGCACACACACAGTCCAAAAGTTGTTCAGGGCAAATATGGACAGTGTCATCCTACAATGCCCTCACTCTGCATGTGGCAATGACTGAAGTGTGTGTCCTTTTGTGCTAAAGTCAATTCTCAATTCTACCCACCCCCTATAACTATAACAGAGAGCAGGTCCAGTCACTTTTTGGAAGCTTCGCCATGGAAACAAGGGGTTGGTTTCTCTCTGATTGGGTTTCGACAGTCTCCTTTTGGAGCAGATCAAATGAGGTTCCTGCCAACCTGGCTTTTGTCAGAAGAGACTTTGAAACTCAAGGTCAACGATTCTTCTCAGGAAGATATTAAAACGTGCCATGGTGTACTATTAGTAAATAATGGGACTTGTCCTTATTTTCTTGGACAGCTCTTTGAAAATCTTGACTAAATGAATATTTCCTAGACTCTTGACTGCGGGGGGTGGGGTGGGATGCAATTGCTTTAAAAAAATGGCTCCAAAGAATATGTCTTATCCCTGGTCATCAGTATAGAACAATGGAGATGTTTGAAAAAAAAAAGTCAAAATCTCTCTCTTTGAGCATCATCTATAACATCCCCGGAGCCAATCCCCAACAGGCCTAGAGTCAATTTCATCTCTGAGAAGTAAATTTGTGGTGGTGGCGATTGAGAGAGTGTTTTGGTAATTTAGAAAACATAGCAGTTGCTAGATGGTCAGCTTCAGGTTGGGAAAATGTAAGGGGCTTATTTTGCCCTTATTTCCAAGCTGACACGACATGTTTTAAGTGGACGGTGTTTGGTTTCATTACATTAACAGCATCTCTCTGTGCTCTTTGATGCGTTGCTCCAGTGCTTAGTAATTTAGTAACAGGTTGGAAGTGGACAGGGGGTAAAATGAGACTCTGTTACCATAGGGACAACTGCCTACCTCTTATTTTTGAATTAGCCCAGTAGCAGAAGGTGATGTTTTGCCTTAAGGTTCAGGAGAAATATAAAGTTATAAATTACACCATGCATGCAAACTTGTTGAATGTATAAGTCCTCCAATTTTGCTCTTAAAGTACCAGCTGATCAGAGATTGATAGGTTCTAACCAACTCAACATGAGATGTGGTAATTTTGTGTTTGTGCCAAAGGAATGTATGAATGTTTTCGTGATGAAAATGTCTTGCTCATATTTTGCACTCCTTTAAGTCGTGGATTATTTGAAGCAAGAAGGGGCTGATTTTCTAATCCTTTGGTGTATGTCATTAAATGTTATGAATCTAAGAGACTAAATGAAATCCTAAGTAGAAATAAAAAAACTCCAAATTTAGCATTGTTAGGTTCCATTTTACCTGTTTTGTGGTAGTCCTAAAGAGCATCGATGATTTTTTCCTCACTGAATCACCTAAAGAAAGGGATGTCCTGTATATCCTCTATTATTATCCGAAATAGTTACCAAAAGGGATGGTAGCTATATCCTATGTAAGAAACCTGCGTCATAGCTTCACAGTAACAATTTTCAAAAATCCCCTCACTGTGAAAAAGGTGGTTCAGCCAACAAAATTCACATAAGACACTAAAACAATCAGGCTAGTCTTTCCTAGCCCATACTACAGTTCTTAAGGAGTCCCAGAGTGCAATAAATAACTAGCATGCTCTGCTACTAATCCAAAGGTTAGAAGTTTCTGGTCTGCCTAGTGATGCCTCAGCAGAAAGGCCTGGCGAGCAACTTCTGAAAAAGCAGCCAGTGAAGACTCTTTGGAGCATATTCTGCTCTGACACAGATGGGATTTGCATGAGTCAGAAGTCATTCAATTGTAAGCTGTTGTAATTCTCAGAATGATCTCTGTTTGGGTGGTAAGATATTAGAATTAAGGGCATTTTGTTATTATTTATGTTTGAGTGTGTATATGTCACACCGTTGTCTGTCAGTCTGTCCTAATTGAGTACAGTGCATGTACTATGATGCTGGCAGCCATGTCATTGGTATTTAAAATATCAACAGGGTCACCCAAGGTAAACAGGTTTCAGCAGCTTCCTGACTAAGAACAAATAGCAAAGCAGGAAGAGGCTGCCCAGTTCTGAAGAATTAGCCGCTGAAAGTCATGAATAGCCGCAGAACACTGTCAAACAATGAAAACCTCATGAATAAGAGCAGAGTATTGTCAAATGTAGTGCTGAAGGATAAGACCCTCTGGGTGGAAGGCATTCAAATATGATGAAGGAAGAGTTGCCTTCTCAAAGTCTAGTTGCACATAATGATGTGAACAGAATGATGTCTTCAGGACCTTCATATGCTGAAGGAACACAACTGGAAATGAGAAGATACAGCTGTAAACAACTATTAATAATTGGAAAGTGGAATACATAAAGTATGAATCTTAGAAAACTGGAAGTCATCAAACAGGAAAACCCATAAAAATCCATATGTTAGGTTTTACTGAACTGAAAGGAATTGGTGTTGGCCATTTTGATTTAGATAATCATGTAGTTTACTATGGCGGGAATGACAAATATAAGCGGAATGGTGTCTCATTTACCATAAAAATCACATCTCAGGCTCTATCTTGAAAGACAATGCTATCTGAGGAGTCAACTAAGTGCACATGGAAGGGGCACACCACTCCTGTGTGATCCAAAGATGACAATAACAATGTCCAAATATGATGAAGTGAAAAGTATCAGGGTTTAAATTGGGATCACTTAATTAGGGTGGGGGACAGCAGGCACCCACAATCCATCTGCAGAGTATCCAGATAGATTAAGTTTCTGGCAGATTCCTTCTAACCACAGGCAGGGAACTCGAACAGCGTTACTATCAGACAGAGATTATTATAAACTTGATTACATTGGATTGAACATTATCCAGATTGACACTTGGTCAACTCACCCCCAACTTGACTCAACCTGAATTTGATCTAGGCTCAAGTATTTCTTGCTTGCTCCATGACAAAAACATTCTTCCCTGTCTTATTAAATATTGACGATGGACGTTTCTTTTGTACTCTTTCTTTGTATTTGTAATTTTATATTATGATTAGTTTAGTGTTGACATTTTTATCTTGGTTTTGTTTTCAGTGTTACTGGTTGGCTTCTCAGTTTGTGAAGCACAGAGGGAGAGGATGCATACAGATAATAACTAATGTTTGTTGGGGATGTGCAGGGAGGGTGAGTGGAAGATGAGGAGGGCGGGGGACTTGGGGAGCAAACAAGGAGTCTGGGAGGGGGCGATCAAGCACTGGAACTGATTGTGATTATGTATATGCAACTCATTTTAGGAGTGGTTTCACCATGGAGGTTATGCTTTGTGAACACTCTATCAAGAAAACCACTTAGGAAAAAAAAAGAATGTTGATATAATGTGGAAAAAATATGAAGAAAAAAGAAAAATACAATGCTATCTTGATAGGATGATATCTACACAAATATAAGGAAATCAATCAATGCAACTACTATTAAAATGTACTCACCAACCACTAAGACTAGTGATGAAGAAATTAAAGGATTCTATCAACTTCTTTAGTCTGAAATCGAACAAACATGCACTCCTTGAGTTAGAAACAAGAAGGAGCAATAGTTGGAAATTATGACTTTGGTAATAGAAACTAGTTTGGAGACACACACACAGGCACACAGGCACACACACACACAGGCACACACACACACAGGCACACACACAGGCACACACAGGCACACACAGGCACACACAGGCACACACAGGCACACAGTAATGCACACACAGGCACACAGGCACACACAGAAAGGCACACACACAGGCACACACACACAGGCGCACACACAGGCACACACACAGGCACACCCCCCCACACACACACACCGACACAGGCACACACACACACACACACACACAAAAGCACACAACCAAAGACTCGCCAGCACTTAACTATTTCAAGAGCTAGTATTTATTAAGAACCAATATGACTTAATGAAAATGTCCAACAGCCGTGAAGGCAGTGGTAAAACAAGTCTCCAGGGACTGGTGGACTATAAACTGAAATGTTTCAACATGCCGATGAAGCACTGGGTCACTCACTCGTCTATGACAAGAAATTTGGAAGACAAAAATCTGATTTGTAGCCATTTCAGAGAAAGGTGACCCAACAGAATGTACCAATTATAGAAAGATATCATCAATATCAATTACAAGTAAAATTTTGCTGAAGATTATCCAAGAACAATTACAGCAGCACATCAACAGAGAGCTGCCAGAAATTCAGGGCAGATCCAGAAGAGGACATGGAACAAAGGATAACATTGCTGATAGCAGATGGACCTTGGCAGAAAGCAAAGAATACCAGAATGCTGTTTACCTGTGCTTTATTGACTACGCAAACACGTTCAGCTGTGTGAATCCCAACAAACTGAGGATAATATTGAGAAGAAGAGGAGTTCCAGAACACTTCATTGTGCTTGTGGGGAACCTACAGATGGACCAAGAGGTGGTCATTCAAAGAGAGCAAGGGGATATTGCCAGGAATAAAATCAGAAAGGTGTGTTTCAGAATTGTATCCTCTCATCATACTTACTCAATCTGTGTGCTGAGAAATTAATTGGAGAATCTGGATTATACAAAGAAGAGTGAGACAACAGGATTGCAGGAAGACTTATTAGCAACTTGTGATATGCAGATAACACAGCCTTGCTTGCTGAGAGTCAGGAGGACTTGAAGCACTTGCCGAGTAAGTTCAAGGATTGCAGCCTTTAATATGGATCACTCAATGAAAAGAAAGCCAAAATCCTCATCACTGGACCAGCAGGTAACATCATGGTAAATGGGGAGAAGAGGGAAGTCAAGAATTCCCTACTTGCGAACAAATCTGCTGGGGTGGGGTGAGGTGAGGTGGGGGAAGGAATCAGTCTCAGGATAAACACAGGAACCGTTCTACAGAGTTTCTGTGAGTCTGAATCAGCTCAATGGCTGCAGATTTGGGTTCCATATTAAATATGTGTTTTTGAAATGAGAAAAAAAGACATTATTTTTGCTTGGATCTGTGATCAATGCTCATGGAAGCAGCAGTCAAGATAGATAGATATGCAGATAGATAGATAGATGATTGATAGATAGAGAGATATAGATGATAGATAAAGATGATAGAGATGATAGATAGATGGATGGATGGATAGATAGATAGATAGATAGATAGATAGATAGATAGATAGATAGAGACAGGTGGATGCAGCACATTGAGTAAGTCTCTGTGCATGACTCCTTTAAGGTATTGAAGGACCAGAATGCTGCTTTGAGAACTGAAGTGTCCCTGACCTAAGTCTTAGCATTTTCAATTGTCTAGTGTGCAGGCAAAAGTAGGACATTGGATGGTCATTACCAAGGCTTTTAGAATGTGGTTTCTGATTTGCTGTGGACATGACCATAGACAATTTCCCAAGAGGTTTTTGTCTTTGCTACCTTGCTAGCATCTAACCGATTGGGGACATTGCAAAAAAAAAAAAAAAGTAGGACATTGGTTAAAGAAAAACAGCAGAATAGATGCATTTGAAGTATGGTGCTGGCAAAGTATATTGAAAGTACCACGAGCTGCCAAAGAACAAACAAATCTGTCATAGACGTCTAACCAGGATGTTCCATAGAAGGGAGGTATGGATTGTGATAATAGTTGTACGAGACCCCAATAAAATGATTTAAACAAACAAAAAAAAGAAGCGAGGGTGGGGAGACTTCATCTCATGCACTTTAGACATGCTATTAGGAGGGACCAGCCCCTAGAGAAGGACATCATACTTGGTAAAGTAGAAGGGCAGTACAAAAGAGGGAGACATTGACAAAATGAGTTGGCAATGTAGGTGCACTGATGTGCTCAAACATAACAATTGGGAGGATGACACAGTACCGGGGTGTTCCCTTCTGCTGTACAGAAGGTCTCGATGAGTCAGAACGGACTTAATGGCACCTAAAACAACATATGTCACATCTGAAGACTAGACTTTGATTAAGATCTACAGTGAATGAAGAATAATTATAAACCCCAATAGCAAGCTGCGATGTAACATCTGTTCTCTAATGCTAATCATTTGTTGGAGTTTGTAGTTTGGGGACAGAATGTGTTTGTATAAGCATTTCAAAGGCTTTAAGTTATTTGTGGACACCGGAACACTGGAAGGCTTAGCAACTTTGAAATTTTGAGAAAAGTCCAGAATTCAGCAACAGTTTATGAAATTATGACACATACTGTGCATTTACTTCCTGGGAAATGAATAGATTGGAATGGGACAAATAAAGAAATAATCTAATGTTCTGCAGCTCTAAAGATAAGAGATTCATTCATTAACTCATCTTTCTTCAAAGCTCTGCTTAACACATTTAACCTGTTAACCAAGTGACTAAAGTTCAACTCCATCTAGCCTCAGTAAACAGGCCCAACAATTTACTTTTGAAAAATCAAACATTAGAAGCTGCTTGAAGCACAGTCCCTCTATGAACACAGGAGGTGGAGTTCAGTCACAAACAATTGACAAAAATCGTCCTTTAGGATTTAAATGTTCCTTGAAAGAGTTGGTCAACTATGCCTTTCTTTAGTTGATTCAATCAGATTGAGAAGTTTGAATGGAGAACAACAGGAATGGGGAACAACAGCAATTGTACCGTCTTGGAAATTAGGTAACAGGATCAAAGGCTCTCGAGCAATGACGGTGAGATTTGCACCAGAGAGGAGACTTCTGTCCCTTCCCCTTGGTTCCTCCCCAGACTCACCTCTTTCCTTTTACTGTGAACATTTTCAGACTGCTCTATTCTTGGGGAGCTCTTCCGATTATTCTTTGGGATGCAACATTTTCCATGTATCGGAGCGTTGAGTGTTCACTCTTGAAATATAAAATTCTCCTTTGGTCAAGTCAGTAACCACAAAAGAAATATTTCCAACCTTTTTCACTTTCAAAGAGCCAACATGAGTAAACATTAAGCCATGCATAACAGAAACTTACCTAGAAGACTGAATTCCATAGTTGGTTTTATTTATTTTGATATTAATTATTGAGTCTTTTGTTCATGCGTTTGCGCATCCTTTAGCGCAGGGGTGGCTCATTCATCCTGTTGCTGGAAGTGTTTGAGAAATAGCTCAATGATCACTTACTGGCAATGTTTGAGAGAGGGTTGAACACCGGCGGTTGTGTTGAGTTTAGGCTATTGTCCAGGTCTGTGCCAATCTGTAGTCTTAGTAGAGGGATCACACACACATACACACGCACACACACACAATTAGCAGAGGGCTACGCTAATCAATTAATAACATCTACAAAATTGCCCTGTTTGAAAAGAATTATGAGTCTATGTATAACTTCTTCAGGAGAAATGTTTGCAATCAACTAGTGAACGTCACTGGTTAGAGCCTACTCCTACAGGAAGATAAGTCCCAAAGTACTGCTCCCCGGGTTCGCATTCATACATGTGCAGGTTTATTTCAAACATGCCTTTGTGATCAGTGGGTGGCTGAAGACTAGTGCTCTCCGTAATACACTTGTCTTAGTCTCACTAGGGTGCTTTCAAAACCAAGAAACAACAAGTGCAAAGAGTGGGTTCTGAGGATTTGTGGACCAGTTAAATTCAAGGTCGAGAGGTCAGCTCAGAAAGTTATGGTGACTGTATTGTGGGATCCACAGCTATTCTTCGTCGTTTTCTCTAAAGACACAGAGAAGGAGACCCGGTGGCATAGTGCGTATGCATTGGGCTACAATTGGCATGGTCAGCAGTTTGAAACCACGAGCAGCTCCTCATGAAAAAGACGGCTTTCTCTTCCCATAAACAGTAAGAGTCTTGGAAACCTACAGGGGGTCCCTATGAGTCAGCATTGACTCAATGGCATGATTGGTTTCTCATTATGATGACAGAGCTCTGGTGGTGGACTGGTTACCAGGTGGGCTGCTAACCTTAAGGGCAGCAATTTGAAAGTACCAGCCACTCCTGGAAAGAAAGAGGGGGACTTCTACGCTGTCCTTTACGGTTGCTAAGAGTCAGAATTGGTTTGATGATAGGAAGTTTGAGTTTTTTGGGTTTTTTTTTTTGTTTTAGAGTTATGAAGAAGTTTTAGGCAAATAGAAAACCATGTTGGTGAGGAAAAGCTCAAGAAACTTGCATTGAGGAATTTTCTTCAATCACAACAAGGCACCTGCTCCTTCCTCTAAGGTAGCAGGGGTTGTCATATGACCATTTCACTGGGAAGCCAGGCCCCATGTATGCTATAGCTAAGATCTTACCCCTCCAGTCTGCATTGGGTTCCCCAAATCCAAAGACTGTTTCATAGGAAGTAGATTTGAATTCCTCAATTCCTCAAGCATGTCAAGATGGCATTTTTAACTTGGTCTAAATTGACAAAGGCTGCATTCTTCAGTGAAAGGTTCAAGCAAGGGAAACGCTACTTTTAGAAATAGATAGACCTAGATGGAGGTTCTGTGGTGAAACGAGATCTTCACATTTTGATACTTTTGTTTAATACAAGTGTTTATGATTTTGTAGCAGTACTTTTTGAATTACCTTCCTATTTGCCATTCCTACCTAGGAAACTCAAAGGGATATTTCTTTTGGCTTTCATCTTTAGGTGAAACGAATTCTATAGATTTTTGTTCCAGTTCAGTGATGAAATTTTTAGTCATCCTGCTATGCTACCAGGCAAGCCATGGTCCAAAGAAAAAGAGAGCAAGAATGATCTTCTGCAAGATAAGCTCTCAAAAATTAACTCAGTGATATTTGTCAACAGCAATTCTCCCATAAAGGGCAGCACTTTAATGATGCAGACATTTAGATGGGCACAAGATAATTTGCTGCAATAGCTATAATTAAAAGTGACAAAAGAATTGGTAGGTGCTCTCGCAAGGCAATGTAATAATAGACCTGCATGTCCAACCTTCCATCTTAAAGCAGGACCTGTTGAATGCAGTGTGGTTTTGCACAGGGCTGCCTTTAGATCAGTCTCCTGAAATGAGGGTCAGATTCACCTCTTAGCCAACCACAGGATTGCTCCATCAAGATACATAAAGTGAGACACTAGACATGCGAGATTTTATATGACTCGCTCTTTGCCCATGTCTGTGTGAAAGCCTGTCATAAGGGATGTTGCCTTTAATCTAAAAGTACTCTGCTGTTGGCATCTGGCATTGTCCCTACTCAGAAACGAAGATATAAGATTTAAGGTATTCCTGAGGAATTTTAAATAATTGCTAGAATCAATTTGAGTTCTGTAGAAACCTGTGCACATCATGGGAGTGAAAACAAAGGACGATTCATATGGATAATCCCTTGCCAAATTGGGCGTGTGAAAGCTTATAAGAATTTGCTTGTATACCTTAATATAGTGACTTAATGCCTTTAGAATATAAGTCCTCCAAATGCCTTAAATTTCAAGAGGGTTTTACCGTCCATGTTTTCTTTTAAGATCGTGGTGCATTTTGAACAATATAGGCGGGCAAATGATTCTTTAGGCATTATGCTTGGCACCAAAGAGGAATTAAAATACAAGGTTTACAGATTGTGCATGCTAATACATCAGCAAAGCTAGAAAGCAGAAAAGATCAGTACTGGTATTTTCTTCCATGTCTAACAATTGGAGCTAGACAGTTTTTTTTTTTAAGTTGAATGGGAACATCACTTTGGGCCAACTAATCTTATCAAGTGGCTGTGAACTCAAAATGTTTAGGAAACCAGTGGCAGAGTCAGCTAAATCAAGGCCTTGGACAAACTCCATTGGATAGAGGCCGTTCTCCTTATGTGTGTCATGTGCGCCTCATATGGAATATATTCCTTTTGGTTTTAGCAATAGACATTATTTGCCTGTTCAAATAACTGGCATGCCTTCCTGTACCAGACAGTAAGACTTCACATTTTCCTTATGTCACTGACTGCCAGGAATTTCAGGGCTATCAGTAACAGTCAATTTCAGAAACAATGCCACTCTGGTTTTATCTTTTAATTGCTACCTTGCAAGTGTGATAAAGTGATGGTGGGGATGATGCTGTCGAGTAATGTTCCACTCATACAGACTCCGTGCAACACGGCACAAGGATCCCAAGTGAAAATGTATATCAGTCATTGAGATCATTTGAAAGGAGTCCTTGAGTAAGCATTGGCTTGCTTACTATGAGGTTAGTGGTTCAAACCCATGGGAGAAAAATGGCCTGTCTGCTCCCATAAAGATCCTGATACCTTCAGGACCAAGGGTGTGAGGGGCGATGCTGGGAGAGTGGAGGGTGAGTGGGTTGGAAAGGGGGAACTGATTACAAGGATCCACATGTGACCTCTTCCCTGGGAGAGGGACAGCAGAGAACCGGGGAAGGGAGACTCCGGATAGGGCAAGATATGACAAAATAACGATGTACCAAGGGCACATGAGGGAGGGGGGAAAGGGAGGGAGGGGGAAAAAAAGAGGACCTGATGCAAGGGGCTTAAGTGGAGAGCAAATGCCTTGAGAATGATTGGGGCAGGGAATGTATGGATGTGCTTTATACAATTGATGTATGTATATGTATGGATGGTGATAAGAGTTGTATGAGTCCCTAATAAAATGTAAAAAAAGAAAAGAGGAGAAAAAATGATTAGGGCAAAGACTGTACAGATGTGCTTTATACAATTGATGTATGTATATGTATGAGCTGTGATAAGAATTGTATGAGCCCCAATAAATTGTTAAAAAAAAAGATATCATTATAAAATTAAAAAAAAAGATCCAGGCTGTATAGGCTCCCTGTGCTTCAGAATGGATTCGACTACAGTGTTTGTCTATTTGTTTTTCGTGGTTGTGACTTCAGATCTCAAGAAGGGAAAGCGAGAAAAGTTAGCTCTTCACATCGTGCAAACAGTTGCAAAACCAACGTTAGATGGGAGCCGAGATGATTTCTCCAAAGGTGAGCAGTGGAGTGCTGGTGGGAGAATCCTCGCCCTCCACGCAAGACAGCTGGACTTCCCTCCTAACCAGTGGACCCAACACGACGCTCCCAACCATCTCTACTCGGAGGGACGTATTCCTGCTACACCGCTGAACACATTTCAATGGCGCTGCAGACTAAGACGAACTAGGAAGAAGTCCTGTTGATCTGCTTCCAACGTCAGCCCGTGAAAGCCCCACGCATCGTCATGGCTCCGGTTGCAAGTCCAGGAAGCGTTTTGTTCCGTTGTGCGGGGATCATCATGGGTTGGAGGCTGACTCGACTGTTAACACGCTCATGAAAAGGAAACCAAGTCCATCATCATGCTTTCTGTATACAACACATCACACATTTCCCCTGAAAGCATGTTACTGCGCCCTCAGCCCTTTCAAGAACTTCCTCTGCCCACACTCCCCGTCTGGATGCATCATTTGGAGACGGCTCCACTGGCTTCTATACAACGTCTCTGTAGACCTCTCTTGCTAGATAGCTTCGCTGCCCTTTACAAGGACTTTTTCCACAAATATTCATTTCTATTGGCCATATTGTTCTCATTGTAAAATATGCTTTGTTTTTCCGCCCGTGTCCTACACCAGTCTGTCTCAATCTTGGTTACACACTGTAATCACCAAGGACTATATGGGAAAAAACCTGATGGCTGAATCTCCCCTGCCAAGAGTCTGAGTTAATTGCTATAATGCCCAGGCATTCTGATTGTGAAAGCTTTCCAGCGGAGTCTAGCTGCAGCCACAATGTTAGACATTAAGTCACTGGTTTAGAAGGTTCAATACCTGTTAATACTTCCCTGTCCTAAGACAAAGGGGCCCTACTGGCTCTATCAGGTAATCACTGGGCTGCCAGCTGCAAGCTGTTCTGTGGGAGAAAGATGAGGCTGTCTGCTCCTATAAGGATTTAGACTCTTGGAAACCCTACAGAGGGTCATTGTGACATGGAATCAACTCCAGGGCATTGGGTTTGATTTTTAACTCTTGGTTTTAAGAAGAGTACCTTGCACCTAGTGTTAGGTGTTAAAAATAGATTTCCCAGTATGTCTGACAGAGTGCCTGTTCAGATAGTTTTCATCCAGTCAATTTGATAATCTGCAGAGATTATGATTGTTTCTTTCTCATGCCTTCATACGGATGGTGAGCATGCATTAGGCAGTTTAAACTTAACAACAACAATAAGCATGTGCAGTTGAAGAGCTAGCCCAGGGTTAGCCCTGCCCTTGATCTAACCTCCAAGGAGAGTGGTATACAGAAGTTCAAATCATCCGCTTCATGTTTCATCACTACTAGGTGCACTGCTCTAGCTGCTTTATATAAGCTAGCATATTTAATCACTCACAACACAGCACTATTTTTATTTTGATTGTGTGTGGGTCATGACATGCACCAATTCAACATTTTTCAGGGGTGATATCAATTACATGAATCATGTTGAGTAAGCATTGTGCATAATCGTCATCAAATTTCCTATCACTATAAACAGAAATTCCTTGCTTTTTAAACTCTCCCTTTTAATGCCTCTGGAAATTATGAAGAATACCTGCTCTTCATACATTTGCTTATTCTGTTATTTAATGTGAGACTATGTAACATTGTCCTTTCATGAATGAATTCTCTCACCATGTTTTCTTTTTCTTTCTTTTCCTTTCCATCTTCTTTTTTACCAATGGTTTCACTGGCATAGAATCCAACTATCATACAATTCAATAGTTCAATCTAATTAAGAAGAATTGTACAATCATACTCACAATCAGTTGTGGAATATTTTCTTCATTCTTGTACTCATTGTTATTAGCACCCATTGACCCCAACATCCTCTGCCATATCCACCACCAGTATTCAGCCACTGTCTCCACAGATTTACTTATCCTGCATTAAAGCAAGCAAACAAACAAAAACTGACAAGAGTAACAAAGTAAAATGGACAAAAACATCGATTCAAAAGAGATGAGAAAATATTTAAGAATAGAACATATTGAAATTTAAATGGATCATTAGAGAGACCAAATGATAGAGTGTTCAATTTTAACCTAACGACATCTGCAGTAATCCATTTTCCAATGCATTCTGCCTGTTAGTAAGGCGATTCACATCCCTTGTCCATGGTCAGAGGGAATTCATCTGGGGCTCAATCTACATGTACTTTTCCTTCACTTTTTAAATTTTAATGAACTGAATCAGCTTTAAAGTGGGTTTTAAAAGGGGGAGTTAAAATGGTTAGATACTACCCTTTGGCCTAATTATGTCTGCCATAATTGACTTACCATATTCTCTGTCTGATAACGGGGCTATTCACAACTCACAACTATGATTGGAGAGGCTTCACCAGAGGCTTAATCCATGTGTGATGTCTGTGAATGGATTTTGGCCTTCCACTGTCATCCGTTGCCTTTCTGCCAACCAGAATCTCACAGTTGAAGCTCTGATGCCATTCCGTCCTTCAGATTTGCATTATACTATTTACAATCCTTGGATCTCCCCAAATGGTGTCTTTCTTCCATGTGGACTTAGTTGACACCTCACTTAGATGGCTACTTGTTGGAAAACAAGCCTCTAAGACACCCGATGCTTTTCTTTCTGATTTCTTTCTAAGTCGGGCACCTCCTAGTTTCTTCACTGCACTCTTCTACAGCACGCATCGCTTCAGTGATCTCTTCCTGAGGTTGAGCGTCAAGCAGGGCTGTATCATAAAAACTAATGGTGCTTAGATTTAAGTGCAATCCCAAAATACATTCCTGCATCTATGGTTTATCTATGTCTCGGGCGCACTTAGAGACAGCATTGTCATTTTATGTTAGCGAACACCATCAATCATTCCCCTGGGCCATTACTTCCACTACCATCAAGTCAATGCCAATAGCAACCCTATAGGGCAGAGTAGATATACCTCTGTGAGTCTTCAAGCCTGCAAATCTTCACAGGAGTAGAAAGCCTCACTCTTCCCTAGTGGAGCTGGCTGGTGGTTTGAACTGCTGATCACATGATTCGTAGCCCGGTGCACAACCGCTATGCATTGATAGCACCCATCATGTTTTCGGAGTGTATTCATGTGAGCGAGTATATCTCTTCCTGGCGGGGTCACATTGCATTGTACATCATATGCCATCTCTTTGCTCATTCTTCTCTTGAGGGATGCTTGGTTGATGCCATGTGTGCGCTCTTGTGAATGAACAGAGTTGCAATAAAATGTATGTAATGTGTGTGTTTGCATCACTGATTTCATGTTTCTTGGTTACATGAGGATAAGTAAGAAAGTATTGCTGTGAAGGTTCCGGTCCATACATGTATGGATTTATTCCAAACAAAACATGTCTTACGATGCCTGCAATATTGTGGATAGCTTCAGACAAATTGTCGGAGCAATACCCTACGTCTTAGTCCCTAAGGTGCTCTAGAAAAAAAACAAGAATATTTTTATACTGTGGAAGAAAAGAGTTTTGAGGTACAGCTTATTTTTTAATAAAATGCAAATGGAAATCTTTCCAATTCACAGAATATTTGCAATGGGTTTACATGAATATTTGGATGATCGAGCATTTTAAGAAGGGTTAGACCTTAAAAATGAGGTCAGAAAGATAAGACCAGCAACCTGGAAATATAAAGAAACATGGTTAAAATCCAGACACTGGTGGAAGATGACACCCAAATTACTATTGATGTGGGAACTACTGGCATTGGTATGTTACATGATCTGTATTTTTAAGTGAATATTTAGGCCTTGATAAGCTTTCAGCTCTCAGCTCAATAGATGCCAAAAGCGTAGCTCAGATGAACTAACTTAATGAGCTAACCTTTCCATCAGTCTTTTATACAAACTTGAAGTTAATGAAGGCAATTTATCGACTGAACAAGTCTTGAACTTACCAATACAAGCCAGAGAGCTTGTTTCAGTCAAAACAGCAACTTCTGATGGGCTAGTTAATTTCAAGGCAGAGAGGTTAGCTTAGAAGGTTAGGGTGACAGGTTTTTGAGATTCTATTGGAGTAATCTTGATATAGTTTTTCTAAATATATAGGATGATTATGTAGGCTTATTATGAAGCAGTTTAAGGAAATAGAAAACTGCATTGTTGAGAAAAATTCAGGAATGTTGTGCAGAGAAAAATCTCCTCTTCATCATGACCGCATTTGCTGGGTCTTCCAGGAGAGCACGGATTGTCCTGAAAAGGATTTTGTTGGTACATCTTACCTGCCTCTCAGCACTCACACACAGCGTTTTAGTCTTGTACCTTCAGACTTCTTCCCCAAACTCAAAGAACATGTAAAAAGAACACAATATGAGTCTCTCAAGGTTGCAAAAACTGGGAAAAGTATGTTCCAGGTCTCTTTCTGAAGTCGCAGAAGCCCAGACCACAGGGAGCAAAGACTGTGGCACAGAAACTATGGGTCAGAGCAAGAGAAACAACACCAAGATCATGGAATTGGGAGACAAAGCAACAGGCTGGCTTCCTGACCCACAGAGAAAGAAGCCAAGGGACCACATGGCTGAGAGGCTGAGGACTGGAGAGAGACTTGGTTACTGGCTGAGGAGACTGCTGCTTTGTACCAACAACTGTATCCTTACTGCTTATTGAGCCTGACTTGTGGTGATAACCTATTAACTTCTCTAATAAGCCTCCATAGTTGTGATACTTGTCTTTGAGTTCTTTGTAAGCATTGCAGTGAATTGTTGAACCCAGCATAAAAGTAGAGTGTCAGAAAAGGCACGCTGGTGGCTGAGTAGGTAACGAAAGATGGAGCATAGGGGCATGTCTGACACCTGCCTCTTGGCATTAGGGAAGCTAGGAGAGGTCAGATAGGGCCTTTCTTACTATCTACTACCTCAACGTTTATTTTCTTTTATATGTATTTTTTAAATAGCCATGATGTAGAACATCAAACAACTTCAAACATTCATTGATTATTAGAATGTGGAATGTAGAAAGTATGAATTTAGGAAAACTGGAAGTTTCCCAAAACTAAATAGAACAGATAAAAAATCCTATGCATTCGTGAGCTGAAGTGAACTGGTGTTGGTCATTTTGAATTGGACATTTGTGATCTACTATTCCAGGGATGGCAAATTCAAGATAAACAACATCACATTCATTGTCAGAAATAACAATTCAAGATCAATCTGAAAGTACAATGCTGTCTTGATTGGATAACATCTATATGCCTACAAGGAAGACCATCAGTGCATTGACAGGTAACTGCCACAAGTTCAGGCGAGATTCAGAAGAGGATGTCGAACAAGAGATATATCATTGCTGATGCCAGATGGAACATGGCCTAAGCAGACAATACCAGAAATATGTTTACTTGTCTCTTTTTGACCATGCCAAGGCATTTGATTGTGTGGACAATAATAAACTGTGGATAACCTTGAGAAGAATGGGAATTCCATACTACTACATTGTGTTCACAATGAACTTGTACATGAATCAACAGGCAGTGGTGCAAACAGCATAAGGGGATACTTCATGATTTAAAATCAGAAAATGTGTGCATCAGAATTGTACTCTCAGCACACTTGTTCAATCCATATGCTGAGCAAATCACCAGAGAAACTGGACTATGTGGCATCAGGATTGGAAGAAGGCTTACTGACAACCTGCAGTATACAGATGACACACCTTGCTTGCTGAAAATGAGAGGAATTGAAACACTTGCTGATGAAGATCAAGGATTGTAGCCTTCATTATAGATCACAACTCAGTGTAAGGAAGGCCAAAATCATCATAAATAGACCAATAGGTAACATCATACTAAATAGTTAAAAGGTTGAATTAAAAAATGTTGTTTTACTTGGATACACAATCAATGCTCATGGAAGCAGGAATCAAGATATCAAAAGACATATTGCATTAGGTAAATCTGCTGCACAAGACCTCTTTATTGAAAAGCAAACATGTTACATTGAGCACTAAAGTGCTCCTTACTAAGTCTGGTATTCTCCATTACATCATATACATGTGAAATTTGGCCATTGAATAAGGAATACCATAGAAGAATGTATGCATTTGAATTTTGGAGCTGGAGAAGACTGTTGAAAGTACCATGAATTGCTGAAGGGACAAACAGATCTGTCTTGAAAGAAGTAAGTCCAGAGTGCTCCTTAGAGGCAAGGATGGCGAGACTTCATCTTACATAGTTTGCACATGTTGTCAGAAGAGACCAGTCCCTGGAGAAGGATTCATGTTTGGTAAAGTTGAAGAGTAGCAGAAAGAGGAAGGCCCTTGGTGAGATAAATCGACACAGAGGCTGCCTCAATGAGCTCAGGCATAGGAACAATTGTGAGATTGGCATACAACTGTGCAGTGTTTTGTGCTGTTGTACATAGGGTTGTTATGGGCTGGAGCTGACTCGATGGCAGCTAACAGCAACAACATAAGGAAGATCAGTTAATACAACAGTTATTCAAATTTAGGCACCAACCAGAAAATCCAGTGCTAAAGACATTGGAGCACTCTCTCAACTTCATAAGTCTGATATGGATATAGAAATGAAGAGGAAGAAACAGTCAATGCAAATTATAGCCTTAGTGATAGAAATGAAGCTGGAGATTACATGATACATTTTTTCAAGGAAAATGACTTGTTCATTGCAAAAAACGTTTTTTTCCAACAACGTAAATGGTGACTAAATATCAGTGCCTGATCAGATGGGATATGCAGTGATGAAATTGACTACGTCTTTGTGGATGATGGAGAAAATCAATATAATCAGCCCAAACAAGAGCAAGTACCAACTGTACAACAGCCCACCATTTGCTCAGGTTACAGCTAAAGAAAACTAAAAAAAGACCAACAGAGCCAAAACAGAACCCTGAGTCCATCTTCCCTGAATTTACAGACCAAAACACAAGGCTCCAAGAATGGAGAGATACCATTTGAAATGCGTCAAGAAACTGATGCAGTGCTGGAAGCACTCCCTAGTCTATACCAAGAAATCTCAAAGGACACCTCTGAAAGAGAGCCAGATTTGTGTCCATTGCAAAGAAAAGTGATTCAACAAAATGTGGAAAATATTGAATGATATCACACCCGGGTAACATTTTGCTGAAAATAATTTTAAATGGTTGCTGCAGAATAACTATGGGGAGCTACCAAAAATTCAAGGCGGATTCAGAAGAGGATGTGGAATGAGTGATAGCATTGCTGACATCAGATGGATCTTGGTTGAAAGTGGAGAATGCCAGAAATATCATTACTTATGTTTTATTGACTATGTGAAAGCATTGGACTGTATGGATCATAGCAAACTTTGGTTCGCATTGCAAAGAATGGGAATTCTAGACCACTTAAATTCATGCTCATGTAGAACATGTATATAGATCAAGAGGCAGTCTTTTGAACAGAACACGAGGCTTCTTCATGGCTTCAAATCAGAAAGGTATGCATGAGGTGTGGTAGGTAGGTTTATTGTTCCAAACTGGTCAATAGAAACATGTGGGATTAATAAGTTCACACTTTGATTGGAGGGAAAAGAGATAAATGGCTTGACAAGCCCTGCCCCTCTTGCTCTCTGCTGACTGGACCAGCATGCAGCTCCTTTAGCTTGTGAGCTACACTGCCTGTGGGACACCCAACCTGTGGATCATGTCACTAGAACTTGAGGTTCCTTGGAGACCTGCTTTGCCATGGTGGTAGTGTATACATGGCTTGAGCTTGAGGCAGGCAGATCTTGTAGGCTTGAATTGCTCGAGTTTGATATCCCATCTGGGCCTGCTTAGCTAAGCTTCTGAGCTGCTGACTGTCGATGACCAGTTCTGCTGTTTGCTGCCTATGACCAGACTGCCTGCATTGCTTTAGGGAAGACTCAGTTGTCTGCTTCCTTGACCTTGCACCCAGCAGCCCTCGTGAGTTGAAGGACTTCCAACATATTAACTGTCCCATGGAAATGAGTTGAACTGATCCCTCTGTACTACTGTGTGGACTAATTAAATTAGCTGTTATATTCCTTCATGTTGTATCTATCTATCTATCTATCTATCTATCTATCTATCTATCTATCTATCTATCTATCTGTAGCTAGCTATAAACATAAGTGCCCAGGATTTTTTCTCTAGAGAACCCTGTCTAACTAACACAAGAGGGTTAGATTCTTTTATCATACTTGGGCAATTTTTATGGTGAGCAAATAATCCAAGAATTTGGACCATAGGGACAAGAAATTGGCATAAAGATAGGAAAGAGGCTCATTAACAACCTTTAATATGTAGATGATGCAACCTTGAATCTGAAAAGTGAAGAGAATTTGAAACACTTACTGCTGAGATCAAAGACTATAACTTTGAATATGGATTAAAACCCAATATAAAGCAAACCAAAAACCTGCATGACTGAACTAATAGACAACACCATGATAAATGAAGGAAAGATTGGAATTGTCTAATATTTAATTTTACTTGGATTTCAATGCTCAGCAATTGAGAAATGAAATGACATATTGCATTAGGAAAATCTGCCGTGGAAGGCTTCTTAAACGTGTTATAGAGAAAGATGTCACATTGAGGTCAAGGTGAATGTGACCCAAGTTATGGTATTTTCCACCGGTATGATGAATGGGAAAGCCTGGAGAAGAATGGGTACTTTGGAACGATGGTGTTGGTGAAGAAAATTGAAAGTACTGTGAATAATAAATAATTCTGGCCTGAAGGAAGTGCAGTGACAATGGGTCTGAGAAGCGAGGTGGTGAGACTTTGTCTCCCATACGTTGGAATGTCACCGAGAGAACAGTCCCTGGAAAAGTACGCCATAGTTGGCACAGCAGAGTGTCAGTGGAAAAGAAGCAGCGCAGTGAGATAGATGTGCACAGTGGCTGTGACAATTGTGCAAAAACATAGTTGTGTGGCTGTCACTGGCCCAGGCAGTTTCGTTTGGCTATATGTGACAAAAATGGCCAGTGATATATATTTATTGGCCATCTGTATATCCATTTAGTGAAATTTTTATTCAGATTTTTTTAACCCATCTTGTGATTGGGTTCTTTGTCTTTTTGCCGTGAACTTATGGGAGTTCTTTATCGATTCTGGATATTGAACCTTTATCCAACATTTGGTTCCCCAAAGTTTTCTCCCAATCTATATGTTGTCTCTTCAGTTTGTTGTTAAATTCCTTTGTTGAACAAATGTATTGACGATGCTCATGGCCTCTATTTAGTCTTTTGTTACTAAATTGAATCTTAAAAGCCCATTGTTAAAAACTAGATCCCAAAGACCTACCCTATGCTCTTTTAGCTTTTTAGGAGCTTTATTACTTATATTTAGTTTTTTTTAGATCCATTTTGAGTTAATTTTAAAGTGTGATGCGAGATATGTGTCCGGCTTCATCCTTCCATACTTGGGTAGCCAGTTGTAACAACACTATTTATTAAAAGGATGATTCTTCTCCTGTTCCACGGTTGTGCAAGTCTTGTTAAAAATAATTTGACTGTAAATGTAAACCATTGTCACCAAGTCAATCCCAACTCATAGCCTCTTCCTGAGACAGACTAGAACCACCCCCAGGGTTTCCAAGGCTGTCCTCCTTATAGAAGCAGACTGCCTCGTCTTTCTTCGTGGAGCAGCTGGCGCATTCGAACTGCTGACCTTTCTGTTAGCAACACACTATGTCCTCATGCCCCTGGGGCTTCTTGTGAATGTATAGGTCCCTATTTTTATTTCGCAATCAACAGAAATATAGCAAAAGCCTCAAGTCAAAGGTCTTAGGCTGCACACTGTCTTTAAGGGTGCCAGGGTTCTTTGCACAACCAGGCTCTACTAAAGGACTTTCAATGCAGTTGCTATTGTATATGTGTAAGTTTAATTTGTTGGTGTGCTGTGGAGTTGATTCTAATTCAGTGACCCTATATGACATAGGAGTGAGGCCCCCATAAGGATTCCCGGGCTGTAATCTCTACGGGAGCACCTCACATGGTCTTTCCTTCCACGGAGCAGCTGGTGGGTTCAACCCCCTGAACTGTAGATTAGCAGCCACACACTTCAACTATTGTACTGGGTGCATGCTCCCTAGGTATAATGTAGATAATAATAAAAAGTTTAATTCGAGCTTTGTCTTGTCAAGCTGTCTTCTCAACGATTTAAAGACATAATGGATATCAACTGTGATTTAGTGGGATTCACTCACTAAGCTTCCACATAAGCTATTTGATTACATTTAGTTGCAAATCCTTCTCAATTCCATTCCTTTGCAGACCCTGAACAAGACCTCTGCAGTGATGGCCAGACAGAGTAAAGCCAATTTATTGGTTGACACAGTGGGGTGAAATCAGAAAAGCTTCAAACCCAGATTTAGTTACAAATGTGGGAAAACAATCTTGGTTCTCCAATGACTAATGTCAAAAACAGGTTAAAAGAGGTAAAACAAATACGTATTATAAAAACATATTAGAACAGAAACCACATAGAAACTCCACGTGCAGTGAATTATGGACATTAAACCCTTAGCTTTCCCCCAGGCTTCTCTGCCTACAGAACATATTCATTGCATTTCTCTTTCTTGTGCATCTATTTTCTTCTGTCTCTCTACATGGTTACAATTAGAACCTTGCCCACAGTTAAGGTACTTATAAAAATGTCAGCTATGAACCTAAGTTTTCAGAAAAAGGAAGACAACTGATGATTAATATGTCATTAAAATGACAACTAATAAGTGATAATTATTGCCAATGCTCCTCTCTTTATGGATAGATTCGTTCCTACCTTCCTCCAAATCAGGGAATCTCAACAATCAGGTGGCACGATTCATCTCTTTGTGACACCCGAGTCTTTAGACTTTTTCATTTCATGCATATTTCTAATACAAATACTATATCTCACACAATGTACATCAACACAGAAAAGTTATGCCCTAGTTCAGAGGGGATTAACACTTTTTACGTTGCTTCCTACAAATTTCAACACACTGACACTTTTGCCCGGTGGATGCAAACAAAACCTCAAGGGAGTTCTGTGAGCATCGTGTCAACTCAATGAAAACAAGAGCCAGTTTTCTCTTCCACCTTTGATGCAGTGGGGTGTTGCAGTAATGTTTACCCAATGACGCCTCGCTTCCTGCTGCTATCTTCAGACACATGACTTGGAGATGAAAACCGCCTATTGATGAGTACTTTAAAGTGATTGGTGTCATCAGATACTTCTTCAAGTTGTTTTTTTTAATTATTATAAATAACTTTTTTTCCTGTGCTTAGCCAGCATGGCAGGCGTCCATCCCTCGGCATTACTTCCTTCCGTTCCTGAAGGCCTCCTTTGTTTGCACAATGGGCCCATGCACTTTTAAAAGGCAACAGAGCATCACTCTTTCTCTCGCCCTTTGCGCAGCACCACGTTCAGGACACATAAGCCTGTTGTTGCCCCGGGTTGCTGTTGAGCTGCTTGTGACGCCTGGTGACCCGTGGGCAACAGAAGGAAGCGTTGCTTGGTCCTGTGCCACCGTCCTGACTGCTGACAGGCTGTGGTCCATGGCGGTGGCTCTTGTATGCCGGAGGGTCATGCAAACTCGGGGCTCTTGTTCCACTAGGCTATCCGACAGTCTTCGGTGTTCGTTGGCTATTGTGGGAAACTCCATGGTCAGGCCTTTCTTTCTAGTCTGTCTCAGTCTGCATGCTTCTTTGAAACCTGTCCCAACTGTGGGTGAACTTGCTGGTATGTGAATTATGGGTGGCGTGGCTTCCAGGATCACAGCAGAATATAAGCCACCACAGTGCTACAAAGAGATGGGCGGTAGGAATAGGTTCATGTTACTGAAGTCACTGAACAGTTAACAAGGCAAGTGAGAGTACACTGGGGAGTGTTTCCTCACGTGCAATCATCACCAGAAAGAGAGGCTGCAAGACAGTAGCCTTGCATGGCAGATCATGAGGGTTTTTAGTGCAGGGGAGAACCAGAGAGAGGTTTTACTTCCCTGAGTGAGTGTATTTTCTAGGAAGTTAACATACGTGTTCTAGGGCATCTACAGACCAAGCAGATACTATTCAGACCCTTTTGGGTTCTCAACCTTCCTAATGCGGCGACCCTTTAACAAAGTTCCTCATGTTGTGGTGCCCACCTCCCCAACCATAAATTTTTTTAGTTGCTACTTCATCACTGTCATTTTGCTACTGTGATGAATCGGGTGCTCCCTTCCCCCTCCCCCCTCCCCTGTGAAAGGGTCATTTGACCCCCACAGGGGTCGCGACCCACCGGTTGAGAACCGCTGCTTTAGAGAAAAGACTCAGGAAATAAAGTGGAATGGAAACAGGTGAAAGTCCTGGACGCTAAACTTCAAGGGAAAGGATAAAGAAGCATGTCAGGTCCTGGCTAGAAAAAGAGATGGAAATAAAACAGACACAAAGGGGGCACACAGAGGAAAACAGTCATTTTATGTGGTCGCAAACAGGCTGCTTGTCCAGGACTCGCCTGCACCGGCACTGGGGATCCCTGAGAAGAGAGGTGACCTTCCCACTTACCTTGCACATCTGCTTGGTAACCAGTGGCATGGCCTCGCGCCCCACACCCCACCTGCTGGCTGGTCAAACCCACCCCACCAACGCCAGTGCTATGCTACCTTGATGGGCAGTTTTCTCCTTTCCCTTCCTTGGTTCTTCTTCCTCTCCCTTTTATTATCTAAAAATCTCGTGGAGGGATGTACGTCCCCATGACCTTCTCAATCAACAGTTCTCACCCATTCCTCTCCCTGCCCTGCAGCGTGCATCAGTGTGTCTAGAGCACTGTCCTCCTGACACCACCAGCCTAGTGGCTGCCACTTTCACCACTATAAGGGGACAGATTCTATATATATCTATATCTATCTATCTATCTATCTATCTATCTATCTATCTATCTATCTATCTATATATATATATAGAGAGAGAGAGAGAGAGAGAAAGAGATATCCTTTTTCTTAGTTTCTCCCTCTTCTCCCTTTGTTTTCTGTTTCATTGTGATTCCCCTGCTGCCCCCCCTTCCCCCAGAGTTAGCTGTGCCCACTAACCTGCCCGTGGCACTGACATGTCTGGCAGCTAATGTTTATGCCAGTACAGCATCACTTTTCTTTCCCCCTTCCTTTTAAATGCTCCTTTCTTTTCTCCCTTTCCTCTTTTCTTTCTGTTTGCTGCTCTTTCCCCACTTCCTCTTCCACCACCTGTGTGTGTGCTCTGTTGTGATTCATGGACTGGGTGCCACAAGGCATTCAGTAGCCCCATTCTCCTGCATGTTGGGCAGTGTGCTCCCTTAGAGTGAGCACCACCGTCTTGCTGCGCTTGGTGACCACTGCTTGTGACAATGTGGTGTCACTCTCTTCTTCAGAGATCTTCTGGCTACATCCACAGTATTTTCTTTTATCTCCCCCCCTCCGCCTCCACCACCTTCTCTCTCCTTTTCCTCCAGCAATCAGGACCCAGTGGAACCTACCCAGCCATACCCTTCCACCCCACCCACTGGACCCATACCTTTATCTTGTCTAGTACAATTTGATGGCCATCAGATGGCAGCCAACACCCACCCACTCTGCCTTCAGCTACTGTGCACAACCATCCATCAGAGACTTTGCCCACAGTTCATCTGCTAGCAGATGAACCTAGAGATTGGTCGTGAGCACCTCGGTGCTGCCAAACTAATGCCATGGTTAAAACACAACCGAATACAAAGAATCAAGAGAAAGCAACCCAACACCTAGACACAACAGAAATTTTGTGCCACAGGAATACAGGACCAGGTGGTTCAGACAAGTGCCCAAATACAAGGCTACCCATCTTCTGGAGAAAGAAATATGATTGGAACTACTGAGAATGGATTCAGAAGATTTGTACCCAGGTATGTTCAGCAGTTGAAGGAAGAGCTAAAGAAAACCACAGACAAAACCACAGACAAAGGAAACAACAACAAACTGCTGGAAGCATTCAGGAAATATTATAAGGATGCATTGACACAATCCTTGGAATATTAGAAACCATACAAAAAACACCATGGAATGCCAGAAGAGTAACACTAAAATTCTATAAATAGAGAAGGCATTGAAAGGGCAAAAAGCTATATTTGAAATGATGTAGGACAAGATTAACAAAATTGAAGAAAAATTTTTAATATCAATCTGTTAGTGAAATGATCTGGAAAAAAAAGAACAACAACAATGAAATTGAAGCAATTCTAAGAATTAGGTAGGTCACCATAATTGCATGTGATTGGAATTCCAGAACAGGGAGAGACAAAAACTCACTGAGAAAATTGTTCAAGGTTTGTTGGAAGGGAATGCCCCTAATATAATGAAAGATGAGAATATATGTTTTCAAGAAGCCCAATGACCCCCACCAATCATGATAGCCCCCAGTGAAAAATCACCGAAATATAATCAAATTTTCCACAAACATCAGGAAAACAGCTTGGGGGTGGGGTGGGGGAAACTAAAAGTTGCCAACAGAGAAGAACCAATAGACTCAGCTCTTATTTTGCAGCAGAAGCCATGCACAGAGGAAGACGATCCGATGACATATATAACACATTGGAAGAAGGAGAAAAACCAAACCCAGGATTAAACATTCAGTATAATTATCCCTCAAACAGGATGGCAAAATAATGACATTCCAAAATACACCGAGATTTTAAAAGAATTTAGCACAAGCACACCAACCTTAGAAGAAATGCTAATGGGAAAGTACCAAAATGGCAGTCAACAACCAGAAATCAAGACACACAGCTTCATCACCCCAAAGCCTAAACAGAGAGGGAGCAAAAATAAAGCAAACCCACATCACTGAAAACAGGGAGCCAGAGACGTCAATTTGTAAACAATGACAGCGACAAAACAAAAACAGGGAATCAATGCTACGGTTACTGAATTTCAACATGGATAGGACGTCAAGATTGTGGCAAGCTAGAAGGACTAGAAGACGGATTGTCTCTGTAAACCTTCACATGAAAAATAAAATTAAAAGAAGGGATTGTTTTAAACTTGCAAAGATAATAATACATGACAGCGTAACCTCAAAGTAGACTAATAAAAATCATAGGCACGGTATACACTAAAGCAATAGCCATGTGAACTCAGCACAGAAAAATATATGGAGCAAGAGGCCACATTACCACACAGATGCACAGCAAGATGACGGCAGTAATTTCATATCTAGTGACAATTACGCTGAATGTTGATGGGGAAAAGTGCCCCGGTTGAGAGCTGGAGTAGAAGAATAGATGAGAAAACCTGACCCTTCCGTGTGCTGTCTTCAAAAGGCATGCGTTTTAGACACAAAGACAAAAGCAAGCTTGAAAGCAAAGTATGGACGGACTGCTGTGCTACGCAGCTTGGGATCCAGAGGAGAACGATGAGCCTGGATGGTGTGTGGAGCAATTAGTTCAAGGGACTCATGGGAACGCCGAGTTTCAGCCCCCTGAGTCCAGGACTGGATGGTTCACGGTTATTTGCTGATTGCTCTGAAAAAGGTCATAGTAGGAGAAGCTGTACAGAGTGGGAGAAAAATGTATGTGTGTGGGGAGTGGAGAGGTGGGACCTCAAAAATCATTAAAAAACAAACAAACCCAAACCAGCTTATTGGTCCAGTGGAGACTGGTGGAACCTTCAAGACTATGGTCCTTATAAGATACTTTTCAGGCTGGGAACAGAGCTCACCACCTTGGCTCAATGTTCAGGCAAACAATTAATAGGTCTATAAGGGAGATATGCACCCCGTCGAACAATCAGTCTTACAAGATCCAAAGGACAGCATTTGTCCATGAGTAAAGCTCAGAAAGCAGGAAAGGCTGGGGGGGGGGGTGCGGGAGGGGGGAAGGATGAGCACAAGGAGGAAATTGGAAGAATGCTCTTACTTTGTGGGATTACATTCAATGTCACACACCAAAAAAATGTGAATGGGTTGTTGAATGAAAAACCAACTTGCACTGGGAACTTTGACCTAAAGCATCATAAAAGGTCAAACTTGAAAAGGAAGTTCACACCTGGGATAGTGAAGGCCATGGTTTAGAAGCACAGCCCACAGTGGTGCTGCTCCAAGTGTTTTCTGAACCAGTAATACCACCTGGGATTGTTGTAGATGTGCAAATCCTCAGTCCTCTCTCCACGCCTACTAAATTAGAACTAGAGGAGTAGCCCAGTAATCTGTATTTTAACAAGTTCTGTTGCACACTGGACCAGAGGTAAGAGGAGTCGATCTGAAATTTCCCGAGTTTAGGAACTATACCTGAATTACTTTGCACTCAGCTTACACTACGTACTTAATATGCATTAGTTGAATAAATCAATAAAGTCAGAGGTGATGAGATGAAAACTAAACTACTGAAGAAAAAAAAGTCTGAGAGCCATGAAAGACTTTAGCTCAATTTGCAATTCCATCAAGAGCAAAATTTACACTTAATAAATGGGATTTTATAAATAATTTATGAAATTTTGTCTTACTTGAAAAAATGTCTTCCTTGTCTTTCTGGCTGTAAATTTGGAAGATGGGTTTAGCTTTCTTAGAGATGGAAGAAAGGGAGACGGTTTGGGCATTTTCTACCTAGTTCTCCAGCTGTAGATTAGTGGCTAAAACCTTATTATGAGTACCCGCTAATCAACAGATCAGAGGCGCCTCAGAGGAAAGATTTGAGGAACTACATTTAAAAAATTAAAAGCTTATGGAACACATTTCTACTATGAGATAAAAGGGTTACCACGAGTCAGAATCAATCTGACAGAAATTGATTTGGTATTGAACTACGCACTCACTCCTTAAGGTTTCCAAGTCTAAATCATCATGGTTGCAGACAGCCGCATCTTTCTCCATTGGAGTGGCTATTGAGTTTGTAGTTCTGACCTTTCACTAGAGACATTCAATTATATTTCTGTGAAGAAAATGCTGTCAGCATTTTCACTTGCTCCGCTCCTCTTCCCATGCTATTTGTTGTCCGTCCACTTGGAAACTTGAGCTGTCTTGAAAACTAGAGAATTAGTTTCATCTTTGAGGGAGTTCTGATGGTGATGTTGAGTAGATGTTGGGCTGCTAACTACAAGGCCTGGGATTCAAACCCACAGATGCTGGGGAAGGAAGTTGAGACGATCTGCTCTCACACTATGCTGAGTCAGCTTTGGTTCGGTGACTGTGGGCTTGGTGGTCTTTGGTAGGTAGAGCTTTGTAGGGGCCTCTAGGGCTCTGCTTTGGTTTCAGTTTGAATTAGTTGTACAAGTGGCTTTGGGATGCTAACTGGATTTTTTATTTACATAAAGAGATTTATTCTAAGGAATTGACTGATGCTATGGTGAAGCCTGACAAATTTGAGATGTATCGGACAAGCCTGGAGGCAGCAGTTGATGTTACAGTCTTTCTTGAGTCTGGGAATTTTTAAGGGCAGGCTGGAAATTCAGCAGCCATTGCTGGTGCAAGCTTGAAGCAGATTTTTTCTCTCTTCTCCGGGAAACCTCAGTTTTTGTTCAAAAAGTCTGCAGGTGTTTGAATGAGCCACCAAATTTCCAACAGTGATCCCTTTTCACTTATGTCAACTGATGGTATGTGTTCACCACATTCACAAAACACGGTCACAACCATACCTAGATTGAACCCACTGCCCTGAGTTCATTCCAACTCATGGCCATCCTAGAGGACAAAGAAGAACTTCCCCCACAGGGTTTCCACAGCTGGCTGTATGTCTTTATGGAAGCAGACTTCCACATCTTTCTTCCGCAGAGCAGTTGGTGGGTTTGAGCTATCAACCTTGCAGTTAGCATCTTGGTGCTTTAACCGCTGCACCACCAAGGATCATTAATGCATGAATGAAACCAAACCAACCCTGCTACCTTCAAGTTAATTCCAATTCATAACAAGCCTATATGGTGTTTCCTAAGCTATGAATCTTCTTCTTTTTTATAATATAGTCTTATTGGCATCAACTTCAGACTCATACAGTTTCATCTCTACTTATTCTTTTAATCAGAAGAGTAGAATCGACCACAAAGTTCAACCATATGAATTGCATTGAGACTCTTGACAAAGAGTTGCTTTCGTCTTCTGTGATATTAATAGCTCTTCTTAAGAGAGGGCTCTTAATTTTTGCGATTTGTATTTCTATTGTTGCTTTGAAAACTTGAAATGACTGTGGGGCCCGAAAGAGTGAGACACAGGGAAACAAGTGGGAGGCCCAGCCCACATTAGGGCTGAGTTTGGCCACATCCAATTTTATTTTTATTGAACATCTTGAAACATTTAAACAAAACAACGACCCAGAGAACCCAGAGACATGCCACCAGGTGCTTTCCCCATAATATTTAAACCCATTTTATAGAAGATTCAATCCACGTGCTATATCACTGACTTCAAAGGACATTCCTTGAGAGGCAGCTAGAGATGAAAAATGGATCCAAAGATGATCTTCAAAGATGTCCTTTATGGACCAGGCGGGGAGGGGCCAAGATGCGATGGAGGAATTTCGAGGCGGGAGTTCCAGGGAGACACATAAGTATGTGAACTCTTCTAGAGCACAAGAGAACTCTTGAAATTTCACAATCATCCCATCGCTCTTCATTTCCCAAAGCATGCATTTGCTGAGACAGTGCATAATACAGCTATTTGTTCTCGGGGACACATCTCAGGGATGAAAAAAGAAGCTAGGAAATGAGCCCATTGTTTTTCAAAATTAGTGACAAACTTCAAAATAATTCCAAACAAACCTCAAATAAAACATTCCTCCCCTACTGTGAATCCTATTTAAACTGTTTGGGTCAGTCTGGTTTAATGAGTCGCATTCACGCTGACACATCCACACACTTCAGACAAAGACGGCTGTACCTCTAAACCCATTGGAAAATGATAGATGTCTGTCAGCCTTGTGAACACAACGCATGCAGCGGCTTGATAGTGCCGAATGAAAGCAATCTACAAGTGCAAGTCTGTTTCTTTTGGCAACGGAAGGAGTTGCTAATGGATTCATCATTTTCTGTTCAGCATGAATGTCAAACAAAAAAACATTTAGGGCTCTATTCAACTGAATTTCCGGCTCGACGCTTGCCAGCCATGGAAGCCCCGTGACTTGGAACCTGTGGGGCCCAAGCTTGATTCTTGTTTCCCAAGTTCCTTGAGGCCAGGGCTGCAGAACTTGGACTTCTGCCGGCAGCTGCTCCTCCTCCTCCTCCTCTCTCCGGCTCCCCGCCCCCTTGTTCTCCTATTGCATGAAGCCACCAGTTATCTAAGTGAGTGCCATCTACAAAGAGGCGCTGATTGCCAACTCCTACGCCATGCATTGCCTCTGCCTCAGAATGACACACCAAGTCCACTAATGCCACTCCAAGATGGAGGAGGGCAGACGGAAGATTGTCTGATGTCCAAAGGCACAGCGGCCCTCTGTCCATTGGAACGTACTGAATGCAGCCGGTGTTGCAGGGTTCCTGTAATGGGTTCATAGAAATCCAACAATATGCTCACTACTCTTTACGTGACCACACACACACACACACACACACACACACACACACACACACACACACACACACACACCACAAAATGAATATGTACACAAATAATAAAATTTGACGTTTTGGCTTCAGAAATGGTATGCAGTTGTCTAGTTGGACCTTGGGAGGATATGGGGCAAAATTCTGGCCTTAGTACCATTTCCATATCCTTAATTGAAGAAGATCCACCTGTCAGGGCCATTAGATTCTTCAGTGGTACACACAGAAGATTAGTCACTGGTCTGCAGCATCCCCCCATCTCAGAGAAGGGAGGGACAGTGTCACACACCCTGTACCCTTACATGCCAGATCAGCACTGGCTCCATCACCAACTCTGCCACTCAACAGCTGTGTGGCCTTATCCAAGTCCCTAGGCTCCCTTGCTTAGTTATTTTAGAGATTGAAAGAGATCCTATGAGAATAAGAGTGTGTAGTATAACTTACTACACATGCATATCATTATTAATTAAGCTCTTAGTTAATAGAACCAATTAGTAATAAATACTAAGAGGTAACATAGGATGATCTGGGAGGAGGAGTTAGAATCAGAGATGTTAAGAGACTTGAATTCCTGCCAACTGCATCTTGGGTTTTGTGACCTTGAGAAAAATGAGTGTATCTATCAAATTAGAATACACATGTTTATCCCAATGATTCATTTTATGCCAATACTACTTCCAATATGACTTGAACTGTGCAAATACCCCAGATGGCCCTCCAGTCTCTAAAGGTCAACCCACTGTCATTCCACTCCTGGAGCTTTACTTCTTTGCCTTTCCCAGACATTTGGATTGATCTCCGGCTGCTTAGGGACAATGAAAGTGTACAGAAGTCAGAGTTCACTCTTGACTTACTCTGGGCACTTTATCAGGGAGGGATCTGATTAGAGCCTCAGGTGGGCACTAGTGGGCTAGAGGAGGGAAGCAGATACCAAGTGGAAGGAAGGGACTGTCGTCCTTTACCTTCTTTGCCCACATGCCTGGTGTCCCTCTAATCCCTCATATATGGTGATATGAAGAGAACTATTGAGATGTGTTCTGACATTTTTGTCAACAATCTATCTCCTTGTTGTTGAGTCACCTCCAGCTTATGGCAACAGCATATTGGCCAGAGCGTGGGACTCATGGCGACTCCGTGAACAACAGAACAAAATGCTGCCAGAGTCTGCAGCATCCCATTTAGCTGGGGATTGGGTCATGGTAATCCAGTGGTTGATTTTGCTAGTAGACTTCCAAGTGCCACAACACCCCACCCCAATTTTTTTTCTTTCCCATCCAACTTAGTCTGGAACCCATGCTGCATCAACTAACCTTAAAGGTTCTGCTAGACGGGTTGTGACTGCACATGAGATGCATTGGCCAAGAATGGAGCCAAGGTCGCTTGTATGGAAGGTGAGAGTTCTAAACCGAGTTATCAACCAATGTCCCTTCCTATGACTAGCTCTACTGTATTCCCAAATTAGGGATGTCTCGGGATGCTATGTAAGAAACACATTTATTCAATTGTAATTTTTTATACCCTGTTTATATTTTAATGTGAATTAGATGAAGGTTGCTATCTTTTCATTTTCTCCACCTTTCCTCCACTCCCCCCATAAAAACCATTTTATTGGGAGCTAATACAGATATATCATTCCATAGTTTAATCTCATGATGTAGTATTGTACAATTGCTAGCACTATTAGTTTTAATCTATCTTTTAGCTTTCATTCAACAACTCATATGCATTTTGTTTCATGTTATTGAATGCCATCCTCACCACAGAGCAACATTTATCCCACTTCCTCCCTGTGTTTCCATTCCTCCTTCTTGCATAGCCTTCTACATGTTGCCCTTGGACTTCAACGGTCTCGGGTATCATCTTACTGAACAGATCACCAGCATGTCTTCTGTGGTGCTGAAGCACCAGTCTTTTAGTTAGTGGCTGATAGGAAATCGCTTACACTTGAAATGTTGCCAGTACCTTCTAAATGACAGAACTTGAAGTGATTTAATATTACATTAATATTGATGAACACTCCAACCTAAGGGATAAAGCCAGAACTTGGACATGAACAAATGGTCTCTCTTTAAGATGTTTTAATCTAAAATAATAAACGTCACCTGCCTCAGGTAGCCTTTGCTGAATCCTTGCTATTTCCCCACATACAGTCAATCAGACTTCAAATGCATGTTTCTCATAGTGCTGTTTGTTTGTATATTTGTATTACATACATTTTACTATGAGTTGGGTCTCTATCTCTATAGTCAATACCTCACAGAGAGTCTACACATTCTAGAAACAGAATATTTAATGAATTGAGACATACAAAAATGCAGACAAAAAAGCAGAGTAAGTGATCTACCATCCCCCCAGTGCATCCTGGATACCATCTATTTAACAAAATTAAAGAAAAAAATTAGTAGAATCTTTCATTATTAAAGGCTTGGTCACCACCACTAAATAACAAACAAGCAAAAACCACATACACACATACACAAAACAACAACAACAAACCTAAATGCACTGTCACGGATTCAATTTTAACTCATAACAATCCTAAACCCATATCTGCACTTAAGACACGGCTTTAGTAAATCTAAATGGTGCCTTGCTGAACCATTTGTCTAAAGTTCATGTGTCGATCCCTCATATAAATATAACCAAACTCACCCAAGAATTATCTAGGTTTACGTTCTACATAGACAAAGCTGCATCTCAGATATCACTTTTCCCTGCACAAATGACCAGATTCCTATCCCAGAGAGCTGGTTTCAATAAGGAATTTTCAAAATGATGAAGCCAGCTTTAGCTGGTGGCAATTATTGGTACATTTCAGATGAGCTCAGCGTGAAGAATAAGACTGAAGAAAGCTTAAGTCTCAAATACTAAGGGAGAAAGGAGAAAACGAAAAGGGAGACCCAAAGGGTGGGAAAAGCAGGGAAGGATGAGTTATCTGCAGGAAGCTGGTATTCTATGTGAGATCCGTGTGACCCAGTCTGGGTTAGAATGCTATCTCTCTGTGATCTGCGGAATTTCTCTCTTGATTGTCGCGACTGCAGAAGAGTAAATTAAAGTCTTAAGGAGAAAAATCAATAAAGCAAAAAAATGAAAAAAAAGATAAAAGCAATATGGCTGGAGAGCATTTCAAAAACCGTATGAAAGTCTCTAAAATGGCCATGGAAGACTACCTGGTATTAAGGGTTTAACAGGAATACCAATAAGAATGGATCTGCTGGTTTCCTAAGAAGAGTAAAGAGGCTTCTGGGTAGCTTATGCCGTTGGCCTGGTCTTTATTTCCTTCTAGCGTGTGGCATATAGAAACCTGGATTGCACAAAAGTCCGCATATAATAACAAGAAATGCATTGCAGAAATAAGATGAGGAGTTTGTGATATGGTCCCAGAATGCTCACTCAGGACTGGGGATCAAGAACAACACCCAGAGTGCTTGTCCTGTGGCTGCTGCACTTGGCCGCTATGGAGTTAGTCCCTGATTCAACAGAACAAAACACTGGCAGCTCCTGCAGTGTCCGCAGGGTTGGTTGAGGATTGGATCATGTAATCCATATGACTTTCTGGAGTGATTTTTGCTAGTAGATTGCCAGAATTTTTCCCCCTCGGGTCCAACTTAGTCTGGAAATCCTGCTGAAACCTGTTCTGCAGACTCAGACGCTTCTACTAATAGTTGGGGAGTGGCTATCCATAAGATGTCTTGGTCGAGAATGGAGTCCAGGTTTCCTATAGGAAAGTTGAGACGTCTACAAGTAACCACCAATCAATGTCCCTTCCTTTGACTAGCCCTACTCTTTTCCCAAACTGGGAACGTCTCTGAACTCACTGCCCAAAATAGTCCTTCAACCCTGGTGGTCATCGAGCATTCTCTGCAATATGTATTTTTTTTAAACCGATACATTTACTCCTTTCCTTTAATTCCAGAAAGTGGACCAAGAATCTTCTTGCTATAAATGAAAAGAGGAAGGAAACAAAAGGAAAGGGGTTGATGAAATGGAGGTGGTCAGAACGGTGGGAGAAATAGGCCAATGGTATCCCCATTATCCAAGGAAAGGAATGTTCAGCACAATCTAGGCTTTAGGGAGCTGGGTTTCTAAGTCCTCAAAAAAGGCAGAAGCGTGGTCCTGGTGGGATCGAGTACGTGAGTGTCGCATACATCTAATCAATGTGTTCGTTCATTCAAAGGACTTTTCTTTCAGTTCCCAACATATCATAGGTACTCTTACTAGCGAGAAAGCTCTCAAGAAGGTTTTTTGGCAAACAGTCGTGGATATTCACAATTTGGAAGAAATAAAAGTATATCTTTTTGAGAGAAAAAAACAACCAGCACCTGGTGGTGCAGTGATTAAGCACTCAGGTGCTCACCAGAGGGTTGGCATTTGAACTCACCAGGAGGCAGCTATGGCAGTTCTCTTCAGAAACAATGACAGTCTCAGGAACCGAGGCTCCCCTACCTGTTCTTCAGGACCACTGTTAGTTCGAATCAGCTTGATGGCCGTGGATGGGGCTTGTTTGGTTTCCATAGACATCTAATTTAGGCTTTGAAATGTGTAGACTTATAATAGAAAGAGCACATAGTCACATACCTATAAGAGAATGGTTAAGAAGCGAGAGCCTTCAAGTGAAACAAAAGTAACTTCTACGTAAGGAAACCTAGACTCAAAAAGGTTAAGTGACTTGAGTCTCAAAGGTACTAGGTACCTTCCGGTACAGAGAACTACCCCAGGGGGCAGCAGGGAGCAAATCTTCACCAGAGTAGAGATTTCATCTTTTCCCCTCATTGTTTCTTGTGGGTTTGAACTGCTGACCTTTTGGTTAGCAGTCCGGAGCGTAACTGGGACGTGACCAGATCTTCTTAACAAAACTCTCTGGCCTGGTAAAACACCGCTCTTCTTCAAAACTATAGTGTCTGTGATTACTTGTTCAGCAAGTAGATTGAAATCCGTGAAAGTATACAACCCTGATGCACACCTTTCTTGATTTAAAATCATACAGTATTCCCTTCCTCTGTTCAAATGACTGCTTCTTGATCCACGTACAGGTTAGACATGAGTACAATACAGTGTTCGGTAATTCTCCTTCTCAGTGGTAACCATGGTGTTTTGTGATTCACATGGTTGAATGCCTCTGCATAATCAATGAAACACACGTCACTATCGTTCTAGTATTCTCTGCTTTGAGCCAAGATCCAGCTGACATCAGTAACGAGATCCCTGCCTGGTTCCACGTCCTCTTCTGAATCAGGTTTGAATTTCTGTCGGTTCCCTGTCAGTGTATGACTGCAGCTGCGTTGCAATGATCTTCAGCAAAGTTTTACTTGCATGTGATATGAATGATATTGTTCTATACGTTGCACATTCTGTTGGGTCACCTTTTTTGTAATTGGCACAAATATGGAGTTCTTCTTGTTGGTTGGTTAGGTGACTGTCTTCCAGATTTCTTGGCACAGATGAGTGTTTCCATTGCTTCAACAGCTTGTTGAAACATTCCCGTTGGCATTCAGTCAATTCCTAGAGTCTTGCTTGGCTCTGCCTTTGGGAAAGCTTGGACTTCTTCCTTCAAATCATCAGCGTCTTTTAAAAAGAGTTTTACTGACATATAATTCACTTGTCATACAATTCAATAGTTCAATCCTATTAAAAAGAGCTGTGCACTCACCACCACAATCAATTTTAGAAATTTTATTCTTTATTGTACTCATTGTTATTAGGTTCTCATTTCTGCATAACCCCCCTTGTCAGACTCCTAAGAAACTATTAATCTAATTATTGTCTCTCTGGATATACCTATCCTAGATTTCATGTACCGAAAGACATAGGGGAAAAACCCCAACAATAATAACAATATAAAGCAGAGAAAAAAACCGCAATTGAAAAGAAAGCAGAAAATGCTGAAAAACTAGAACACATTAAAACTATGAACATAAATACACATGCAGTAATCCACTCTCCAATGTGCTCTGTCAGATAACGAGACTATTTACTTCCCTGATCTGTGGTCAGAAGGGATTCACCAGAGGCTTAATTATGTGGAGATTCTGAAAACGCTTTCGGGGCTTTTGCTGTCATCCATAGCCTTCTGCAACCAGAATACTCAGCATTTCAGTTCTAATACCATTGCCTCTTCTAGCTTTAGATTTTATTTTTATAATTCTTGAGTCCACTGGCTCGTGTGCCTTTTCTGTGTGGATTAGCTGACACCTCACCTATACGGCTGCTTTTTTGAAGACAAGCCTTTAAGACCCCAGTCAGTATTCTTTTTGATTGCCAGGCACCATCTGGTTTCTTCACTACAACGTGCTACAGCAGTCATATCTCCAGTGATCGCCCCATGGGGACAAGTATCTAGTAGGGCCGTGTCATAAGAACTAATTGTTTCCAGATTAGGGGTACAATTAAGTTCGAGCTCATAATCTATTCATGTATCTATGGCTTACGTATGTCCACTGGTGCACTTTAGAGACAGCATTATCCTTTTGTACAGAATATTAAAAATCATCCTCCCAGGGCATATGGTAATTATATTAATAATATTATAATTCAGCCAGTGGTATAGAATTTAAAACACTGCTGAGAAAAGGAAAGAATACATGCATAGTAGGATGCTTTTTTTAACTGTAATACATGATGATTGACTTGTACAGATGACAAACTTAAGTGATTAGACATTATTTACACAAGCAATGAGGGGAAAACTTTCAGTAAGATCAATCCTAAGGGCAGAACTATGCTTGCTGGGTTAAGACATGTCATTAAAAAAAAAAGCACAGAAATTAATTATCATCAGGTTTGGGCCACATATGCTACCTCTTGAAGTGGTTAAACATTAGCCTTTTATTTTTCCTTTGGTGGAGTGGTTCACTGCATTCCTTCTCTCTTCTTTTGATGCTTCCTGCATCATTCACTCTTTCCCCATAGGATCAATCCGTATGCAATATTCACCTGTTTAGTAGGAAAGTGTTCAGTGACTAGTATCACAAGTTCCAGTTGCATTAATTCCACCTCATGGTGCCCCCATGTGTATTAGGAGTAGAATTGTGTCCCATAGAATTCTTGACTGTGCATTTTCCAAAGTAGATTTCCAAGTCTTTCTTGTGACATGCCTCTTGGTGGACTAAACCCCCAACCTTGCACTTAGTAGCTATATATGTTAATAGTTGGTCACACCCAAGGACTCCCCCTACTGTTTTTATCATAGCTTCTGTTTTTATCATTGACAATATCTCATCGTGCTGGAAAAACTGGATCTTCAACTGAAAAAGGATGAAACAAGACACATATACCATGTACAAAAACAAACCCAAGATGGATCAAAGATATAAATATAAACCACACAATTATACAGACCATCAATAAAAAAGGAATAAACTGAAGGACCCAATACTCGGCATAAACACACTACTGAACAGAAATAAAAAATATCCATACTGTAGAAGAACTGGGACATACTAAAATTAATGAAAATTTTGTACATCAAACTTCATCAAAAGAGTTCACAGAGAACCTTCAGAATGAGAAAAGAAATTCAGTCACAGTGCATCAGATAAAAGGTTAAATTCCAAAATCTACAGAAAACTATAACATTTAACATGAGAAATACAAATAATCCCATCAAAAATTGGTCACAGGACATGAATAGACACTTTACCTTAGATGACATACAGGCAGCCAACTACCATGTAAAGAAATGTCTCAGATCCTTTAGCAATTAGAAAATACAAAGTAAAACAATGAGGTATCATCTCTCACTAATACTTTTGGCAAAATTCAATAAAACAGGAAATAATAGATGCTGGAGAGGATGTAGCTGGTGCAACTGTAGAACTGTACAACCACTAGGGAAATAAGTATGGCTCTTCCTTAAACAGATGCAAATACAATTAGCTTATGATCTACCAATCTTTCAGCTGGACATATACCCTAACAAAATCAAGAATACAACACAAAGAGACATGCACACCTATGTTTATTGCAGCAATTTCTACTATAGCAAAAACATGGATACTGCCAAAATCCACTTTTATAGCAGAATGGATAAACAAGCTCTGGTACATTCATATGACAGAATGTGATGCATCGATAAAAACAATGACAACTTTCTTTTTTTTCTTTCTTTTTTTTACATTTTATTAGGAGCTCATAAAACTCTTATCACAATCCATACATATACATACATCAATTGTATAAATCACATCCGTACATACTTTGCCCTAATCATTTTCAAAGCATTTGCTCTCCACTTAAGCCCTTTGCATCAAGTCCTCTTTTTTCCCACTCCCTCCCCACTCTCCCCTCCCTCCCCACTCCCCCCTCCTTCATGATAATCCCAATTATCATGAGCCCTTGATAATTTTTTTTTTAATTTTTTAAATTTTTTGATAATTTACAGATTGTTATTTTGTCATATCTTGCCCTATCCGGAGTCTCCCTTCCCCCCTTCTCTGCCATCCATCTCCCTGGGAGGAGGTCACATATGGATCCTTGTAATCAGTTCCCCCTTTCCAAACCACTTACCCTCCACTCTCCCAGTATCGCCCCTCATACCCCTGGTCCTGAAGGTATCATCCACCCTGGATTCCCTGTGCCTCCAGCTCCCATATGCACCAGTGTACAACCTCTGCCCTATCCAGTCCTGCAAGGTAGAATTCGGATCATGGTAGTTGGGGGGAAGAAGCATCCAGGATCTGGGGGAAAGCTGTGTTCCTCATCGGTACTACATCGCACTCTGACTGACCCATCTCCTCTCCTAAACCCCTCTATGAGGGGATCTCCAGTGCCCAACAAATGGGCTTTGGGTCTCCACTCTGCCTGCACTTCCCACTTCATTCACTATGGTATATATATATTTGCATGATGCCTTATACCTGGTCCCTTTGGCACCTCATGGTCGCCCAGGCTGGTGTGCTTCTTCCATGTGGGCTTTATTGCTTCTGAGCTAGATGGCCGCTTGTTCACCTTCAAGCCGTTAAGACCCCAGACACTATCTCTTTTGATAGCCGGGCACCATCAGCTTTCTTCGCCACCTTTGCTTAGGCACCCGTTTGTCTTTGGCGATTGTATCATGGAGGTGTGCAGCCAATGATATGATTTTTTGTTCTTTGATGCCTGATAACTGATCCCTCCGGGACCACGTGATCACACAGGCTGGTGTGTTCTTCCATGTGGGCTTTGTTACTTCTGAGCTAGATGGCCGCTTGTTTATCTTCAAGCCTTTAAGACCCCAGCACTATCTCTTTTGATAGCCGGGCACCATCAGCTTTCTTCACCACATTTACTTGTTTACCCGCTTTGGCTTCAGCAGTTGTGTCGGGAGGGTGAGCATCGAAGAGTGCCAATTTAATAAAAGAAAGTATTCATGCATTGAGGGAGTGTTTGAGTAGAGGCCCAAGGTCCTTCTGCCATCTTAATACTAAACCTATAAATATAGACCCATAGATCTATTTCCCCATCCTCATATATATATTTGCATGTACATGTCTTTGTCTAGACCTCTATAAATGCCCTTTGACTCCTAGCTCTTTCCTCCATCTCCCTTGACTTTCCTCCAGCCCTACTACCATGCTCCGTCCCCACCTGGGTTACAGCTATACCTCTTCTTTATGTAACCTTACCCCTAATCATTCCCTACCAGGCCTGCCACTCCCTCCTCACTACCATTTTGGGTCCCATGTTCTTCCCTTGTCCTGTGTTTGTTAACATCACTTCCCTACCCCCCCAACTTCCCCCTATCCCAAGTTCCCCCGAAACTATCGGTCCCATCATTTTTCCTCCAGATATTTCATCCAGCCTGTCTTATTTAGACAGACCTGTGGAGACACTAACATGCACGAAAACAAGACAGAGGAAAACAAAGCAACAGTATACAACCAGACAACAAAACAACAACAACAAACCACTGACAAAGAACAAAACAAAACACATCAAGAAAGAAAAGCTTGTAGATAGTTCAAGGATCGTTTGTTGGCCTTTAGGAGTGTTTTCCAGTCCAGTCTGTTGGGACACCATGCCCTGAATGACAACTTTCTTAAACTGCACAAGACACAGACAAAGCTATAGAACATTATGCTGAAAAAACTTAGTCCATCTTACAAAGATACATATTTAATAATGCCACTGCTATAAGGAAACGCAAAGAAGCAAAAACATAGTTTACACACCAAGAGACCCAATTTTGATGATTATGGGTGGGGTGAAGAGAAGGCACCAGGGTGGAGAACGGGGTGGGTTGTTGAGGGAGTAGGGATGGAGGAGAGAAAAGAGCCACCTAGATGGCGGATTTAACAGGAGATTGTGTTGTTGATTTCATTTCTGGTGATGGGCTGTGTAAATATATGTAGTATGTTTCTTATTTTTAAAAGTCCCTCCAGATTCCTTGTTCCTGAAACCTACATAGTAGTCTGAGTGGCTTAAAGAAAAAGCAAGAACAGTACAATGGAAATGGTTGGAGTCTTTAGTGACAAACAAGTTCTCTTCTCCAATGAACAAACACTGTATGGGCTTATAGGGAATGTATGTGTTAAATATGTCCGTGTTACTGCTAAGCTAGGTGCATCTGAATGGCACGTGTAACTTGCAAATAGATGACGGTGTCAGTAGACTGGGAATGTGAGAGGTCGAAAGGAAAGAAAAGTCACTGCTGTAAGTTGAGCGAGTCTCAAGGAAAGAACAAAATTAGCAAAAGGGAAGCCAAAACTTCAGTAGTGGGGTTCAAAAATGAACCAGCCAACCCACTGCTGTGCTAGCCATTTTAAGTATAAAAACTATATTTACTGAAAGACAGTTTATTATTTCATACCATTAACACTTAAATAAGAATAATAAAAGATGCATTAACTAGATTGTTATGAGTTTTAAAATATTGATGAAAAATATTACATAATACTTGACAAAACAATAAACTGCTATTTAAGATAGTTCCATAGTGCTTCTTGATTGACATCTTCACTTATAATATTCATTGCTTTATCTGAGCATCATCGGCTGTGTAATTCATCCTTAAACATCTTCTCATTAGCTGTTTATCACTTTTTATCTTGATGTTATTGTGTGTTTACTCAAGAAACAAATGCAGGAATGTAAAAATGCAATATTTCATTAAAAGTGTAATACATTTTAGGAAATAAATAAGTAAATATTACAAGCATAATTCCACCTACTTTTTTTAGCCCTTGGGACGGAATGAACATTACCACAGGCGCTTAGAATATGCTGTTGCGCAGAAGAACACTAAAAGAGGAGTCAGGAATGTGGATTTGTGAATTCCACCTCAAAGAGAACTGTGAATACAAGGGCCATTTTAACGACCAGTTCGTTGCACTCAACAAACATTTAGGGATCCGTTTTTACTGGACTAGTGCAAACCGGCTAAGTCCCACCACTGCAAAAATCACAATGAACAAGAGAAAATAAAATAAATTAGAGATGGTTGAAAGAAAAGAAAGCAGTGCTTTTATTGGTATAGAAATCACTTTGGGGGAAAAATAAAGTCTTGGGGTGAATTACTAAGAAATCTTCATCAAAGTGCACAGGTGACAGGAGCATAAGAATTGATGTAGAAGAGGGGATGATATGACTCACTGGAAGGAACCGTCAACTCTGTAAGACATGAAAAATAGTGATAAATTGTCAAGGGTTTGTGAGGGAGGGGAGTGGTGAGGGAGGGCGGAAAACGAGGAGCTGATATCAAGGGGTCAAGTAGAAAGCAAATGTTTTGAGAATGATGATGACAACAAATGTACCAAAGTTCTTGACCCAATGGATGGATGTGTGGATTGTGATAAGAGTTGTACGAGCCCCCAATAAAATGATTTGAAAAAGAAAATAAAAGGAAAGAAAAAAAACCCCTTCAGCTGGCATGAGCTCTCCTTCCTACTCAGGAACTAATTCTGTATGAACGACAAAGAAAGAAATTTCTCTCTTGCTCGCTAATTCTACTACTTTTTCTAAATGACTGAGTTGGACTGTCCCTGATTCTTTTAAATGTGCATAGCTACTTATAAAACAGTTTTAAAAAACTACAACACACTCCTTTTAAAAAAATCTCCTCATTTTCCCCTCCCTCCACACGCCCCCTCCCTCATGAACCCTTGGCAATTTATAAATTATTATTTTGTCATATCTTACACTGTCCAACATCTCCCTTCACCCACTTTTTCTGTCCGTTCCTCAGAGAAGCGGTTATATTTAGATCCTTGTAATCCCATCTTCCTTCCACCCTCCTGGTATTGTCACTCCCACCACTGGTTCTGAGAGGTTCATCTGCCCTGGATTCCCTGTATTTCTAGTTCCTATCTGTACCAGTGGACATCCTCTGTTCTAGCCAGATTTGTAAGGTAGAATTGGGGTCTTGATAGTGGGGGGGAGGAAGCATTTAAGAACTAGAGGAAAGTTATATGTTTCATCGTTGCTACACTGCACCCTGACTGGCTTGTCTCTTCCCTGTTACCCTTCTGCAAGGGGATGTCTAGTTGCCCACAGATGGGCTTTGGGTCCCCACCCCGCACTCCCCCTCATTCACAATGATTTGATTTTTTGTTCCTTGATGCCTGACACATGACCCCTTCAACACCTCGTGATCACACAGACTAGTGTGCTTCTTCCATGTGGGCTTTGTTGCTTCTGAGCTAGATGGCTCCTTGTTTACCTTCAAGACTTTAAGACCCCAGATGCTATATGTTTTGATAGCTGGGCACCATCAGCTTTCTCCACCACATTTGCTTATGCACCCATTTGTCTTCAGCGATTGTATCAGGAATGTGAGCACACAATGATATGATTTTTTATTCCTTGATGCCTGATACCTGATCCCTTCAATGCCTCATGATCACACAGGCTGGTGTGCTTCCTCCATGCGGGCTTTGTTGTTATTTTTTCTAAATGACTAAGTTGGACTGTCCCTGATTTTTAAAACTGTGCACAGCTACTTATAAGAACGTGTTTTTTGTTGTTATTTTAAAAAGAATGTTTTTCACATAAACATTCCCAAAGAACTTTCTCCCAGCAGGAGTCCTGCCTGTGTGTAAAAGGCACCCAGGTCGTTTTACCTTTGGATGACCTGAGGAATTAGGGCACCACATTTCATTTTCCCATCGTGGAGCCACATGTTGTTAGTGTCTGTGGTCTGTTCAAAGAGAATCTGTAGACAGGAGCTGGGGAACTTTTTCATGAGACACCTTGGGGAATAAGTAATAAAGTGTGATCTGACTACTTCTAACCCCAACAAACACAAAAGATAGATGGAAGTAAAATCTAACTTAACTTCAAATTTGGCTTCCTCCAAACTTGAGACAGATCACATACTGTTCACAGTTTATTAAAAGCACCAATGAAACCAAGATGCTCAGAGAATGCTCAATGGGGGAATGGTTACTCCTGACAGTAGTCAATGAGATACTGAGCTCGTGGGTGGTGTCTGTCCCTGGGGACGCTGATGACCACTTGAGATCAAGATTCTATGGGAATCAGGGAGGGGTGGGGAGGAGAGGTCATGAAAAGTGTCTTACCAAAGTTGTACTTGGTGGCTATAGGGACCAGAAGAAATCCAAGTGTCGCTTGCTATAAAAGCAATGGGAAAACCTCAAATGTTCAACAACCAGAGGAACCGCTAAATAAATTATTCTGCATTTGTGCAAATGTACTATTATGCAGTTATTAAAAATCGTGCTTATTAGAATATTTTCATGTGAAATATTCATGACGTATTCCTAATTAAAAAGACAAAAGCAGTATGTACACTTCGCAGAACAATAGCTTTTGAGTTAGTAAAAATGATCAAGCTATTATCTATTAAAAATGCCAAATGCATGCATACCAAGTTGTGGTTATCTTTGAAAGGGGACGATTCAAAATATTTTTTTTCTTAGTGATTTTCTATGCTTTTCAAATCTTCTGCATTGTGCAATAGGCTATTTATACATTTTGAATTTTAAAAGCACTTAATAAAAGAGAGAAAAAAAACTCTGCCAAAATGGTCCCCCGACGGATACCTGTCATTAGGCTGTCGCTGTGACTTGAGAAGGATTGCCTGCATTTTCTGTTCAAATTAGGTCTTTCCTTTCTTTTTTCCCAACGAAAATACCACTTTTAATCAAATGATAAAAATAGCAGATGGTAATGTAAAATTAATGACTTAAAAATAGAAAATTGGTAAGTTTATTCCAGTACTATTGTTTTAAAATATTTTTATTTTATTTTTCAGCTATCAGACATCAAAGGGAAAAAAATCAAATCACTGTGAATGAGGGGGAGTGCAGATTGGGGACCCAAGATCCATCTGTAGGCAACTGGACATCCCCTTACAGAATGGTTGTAGGGAGGAGATGAGCCAGTCAGAGTGCAGTATAGCAATGATGAAACATATAACTTTTCTCTAGATCCTAAATACTCCCCCTGCCCACTATCATGATCCCAATTTTACCTTACAAATCTGGCTAGACCAGAGGATGCACACTGGTACAGATAGGGACTGGAAACACAGGGAATCCAGGGAAGATGATCCCTTCAGGACCAATGGTGAGAGTGGTGATACCAGGAGGGTGGAGGGAGGGGAGGATAGAAAGGGGGAACCGATTACAAGGATCTACATATAACCTCCTCCTAGGGGATGGACCACAGAAAAGTGGATTAAGGGAAATGTTGGACAGTGTAACATGTGATAAAATAATAATAATTTATAAATTATCCAGGGTTCATGAGGGAGGGGGAAACAGGGAGGGAGGGGAAAATGAGGAGTTGATACCAAGATCTCAAGTGGAAAGCAAATATTTTGAGAATGATGATGGCAACAAGTGTACAAATGTGCTTGACACAACTGATATATGCATGGATTGTGATGAGTTGTATAAGCCCCCAATAAAACGATTTAAAATTTTTTATAGGCTTGTGAGACCCACAAGGACACCTGGTGATATTATAACTGAAAGGACAGCAGCTCAAACTCACCAACCACTCCACTGGAGAAAGAAGAGGCTGCCCACGCCTATGAAAACTTTAAAAGCTTTAAATCACTGAGTATTGCCTCTATAGTAGTAGGGATATGGTGTGGATCCAAAAGACTGGAAGATCTGCAATAAACACTTCATAATTTACTATTAAAATCTCACCTGTGCATTTTAAACATATTTGTTATTATTAGGTGCGAGTGAGTCAGCTCTGACCCACATCAACCCTAGGTGTAAGAGAAGAAACAATGCTCGGTATGGTGCTGTCCTCACAATTGTTCCTGTGTGTGAGCTCATTGTTGAAACCACTGTGTCACTCCTTGCTGTGGGTCTTCCTTTTTAGCAAAAGAGACTTGATGGTGTCCTGATTATGTGTTGGGCTTCTAAGCACAAGGTTTGAAATCAGTATCTCTTCCAGGTAAAGAAATACAAGGCTGCTAACTCCTGTGAGATAGTTCAAGTTTATTGTGCCAACCTGGCCAATAAACACATGTGGGGTCAATTGAAGGGCAGAGAGATAGACGGCTTGGTGAGCCTCGCCTTTCTAGTTCTCGGGCCTCTTGCTTTTTGAGGGTTGGATCAGCTACCTTAGCCAGTTTCCTGCTTTAGCTGGCAAGGCTCACTTCCTGCAAGACATCCCTGAGGAGAAGCCCTGTGGACCTACTCCGATGCAGCCCTCGGTGCTGGAGCAGCCGTGTGGAGACCCCTGCCAGCGCTGAGATGCTTACACATTCACTGACTTGGCTTTCCTCCTGCAGTCGGCATCATTGTGTCTGTTTTGTGAGATAGAGGAGGACTTTGTGGATTGGTGTTGGACATATGGGTTAATGTTGGACTTGTGGACTTGGGCAGCACTGGGTTGGGATGTTTTCTTAATGTGCACTTAACCTTTATATAAAACTCTCTCTTCTACATGAGTTTCTGTGGACACATCCTGTAATGAGTTATAGTTTCATAAACTCACAGGGCAATTTTACCCTGTCCTAATGGGTCACTGTGCTGTAGAATCCACCTTAAGGCAATGACATCCTTTTCCTCAAGTGATATAGGTGCCGATAATGTGTCCAAAGCACATGAAATTAAGTATCATTCTGGATGGGCTTCTTCCAAAACAGATTTTTTTTAGTACTTCTGGCAATTCATGATGCTTTCAATGCTCTTTGTCAGTCCCATAATTCAAAAACATCTATTCTTCTTCAGTTTTCCTTATTCAATATCCTATAGGAATGCATTATAGGATTGGCTATTGCTTCTGCTGCTAATTGTAGGTCTTCCTTAACAAAGGCATGATCAAGGTATAATTTTTATCCAAATTTTAATGTAAAGTGCTATTGCAGATTTTTTCACCATTGGCCATCTGGTCGCTTCTTACTGGTTACTCATGTGGAAACCGACGATGTCTTTACTTCTTATTGCCTCAAACTACATCCTGTGCAAACAAGTTTTGAAATCCACGCATAGCCTTTTCATAATACGTACTTTCCATGAACTTTTTGAAGTTTCCTCCAACAACAACATTGTGTGCAAGACAAGTTCAAGTCAATGGTACTACTCAATATTCTCCTCCAGCACCACACTCCAAATGCAACTTTCACGCGCATCGGAGGCCATTGAAACAGCATGGTTTAAATCAGGCACACCTTACTCCTCATGGTGACGTCCTTGCTCTGAAACACTTTGCAGGGTTCCTTGTGCAGCATATTTACTCAATGACATCTGTTATTTAATTTCTTGATGGAAGCTTCCTTGAGAAATGGTAGTGGAGCAAAGTAAAATGAAATTCTTGACAACTTCTCTGTTTTCTATGTTTATCATGGTATTGTCTATCAGTACAGGTGTGAGGAATTTTTCTCTTTCCACATTGAACTGAGGGTTAAATCAAAGAAATGGATCACACAGTTGTAAAAACAGATAAGCTCTAAGTTTATGGGTCAGATATTAGGGTAGCAGCTTCTCTGCACTTACATAACTACAGGTGCTGCTGAACAAACATTGGTAAGAGGGTATTAAGGTTTGACTGAAGAGGTGAATGAGTCCAAAACTGGCAGATCAGTCTTGGGATCACAGAAGCAAAAGCATCCAAGGTTGACCAATAAGATAACAGGAATTTTCCAAAGAACCAGAGATTGACCTTTCAGGTGCAGGATAAAGATCCAGCGGAGAGCAGGTAAGCTTTACCACCCAGTCTACTTATATTGGAGATCTCACCATAAGAGGATATTAAGTTTTAACTACCAAATCACTGAGAGTTCTGGGAAAGCTACATTGACACGAAACCTTAACTATCACAACAATGTGTTAAAGCTTTCAGGATACAGAGAAGGCAGTGCCATGAGGGCAACTTATAACAGTCCAAAAAGAAGAAAGAGCATATAGTTGCCAGCAGGCAACTGATGTTTGACAGGGACAACAAATACTAAATGTGAAAGAGCCTCTTCAACAAATGATGCTGGAAAAATTGGATCTCCATCTGAGGAAGACTGAAACAACCCATCCCTCACCACATGTAAAAAACAAAAAAATGAACTCAAGATCTATCAGAGACCTGAATGTAGAGCCCAGAGCTATAGGGATCAATGAGAAAACTGGGACAAACTTAAGATGCCTATTGTAGTGTGTGTGTGTATATACACTACCAAATATAATAAAAGAAGTACAATGATAGAAGACAAAAAAGACGATGATTGGGACCTATTAAAAAGAAAACTCCTGAACATTAAAAGACTTATCAAAAGAGTAAAAGGACAGTCCCTGACTGGGAATTTTTTTTTAGCAATGACACAATGGATAATTGATTAATTAATAAAATCTACATAATTCTGTAAAACCACAATAATTAAACACACACACACAAATAATTCTATCAAAAGTGGGCAAAATACATGCACAGAGAGTTCACCAAAAATGACACTCAAATGGCTAACAAACATCACAAGATGTCATAATCATTAGTTATCCTGGAGCTGCAAATGACCTTCTGCCATCAGGGAAAGCCCAATTCAAATAAACAGAAAACAACAAATGCTGGAGAGTGTGGAGAGACCCCTGGTAGGATTGAACTGGTTTGCACCACTTTGGCTGGACTGATACCTATTTTTCATTGGGTTCATCAAACCAGTTTCCTAAAAGGGTACTTGTATATGGGCTCCCTCTCAGGTGGATTATTAGTCAGCCACCCAATGTAGAAGTCACAAATATGCATTCCTTTTTTTAATGTTCATCTTCATAATAGCATATTCTAAGTGCCCATAGTAATGTTCACTCTGCTTGTGATATTCATTTATTCATTTCAGAAAGTTTGTTAGACTGTTGATGAACTACTACATTTATATTCCCTTGCGTTTGCTACTTCAGTAAACAAGCATAAAACGTAAAGAGAAAAAGTGCCAAACAACCAGAGGATGACATGCTGTCATTCATTTCAACTTTTGGTTATGCCCCACAGTCCCAAGAGATATTATAATTGAATTATGCAATTCCTGGCAGTGTTCAAAGAGTTAAAAAATGTCAGAACAATTGCTTTAAGTTCAGCAGAAGTGGAAAGGAGTTTTTCAAAGATGAACATAATATGTTCACAGAAGACTAGTCACCTGTTTCTAATACATCAAACAAAATGACCATTTTAATTCGCCTACCTGGGATGGGATCCTCCTCCTACTGTAAAAAAATGGTTCAAGTTGTCACACAGCCGGTGATGCTCAGATAAAGGAGAAGAACATTGCAAACGAGGGTGTCAATCAAGAAGCGATATGGAAATGTTGTAAATAACACTTATCATTTTTCTCATGGATTACTTAATATTTTTCATTAATATTTTAAGAGTTTTTATAATGTAGTTTTGTGTACCTCTTTTATTGTTAAGTTTAACTATGATATAATAAACTAGCTTTCAGCATAGTTTTTTCAAGTTGAAAAATGGTCATTAGGGCAGCGATCTGTTTAACTTATCTCAATCCCACTTCTGGAGAAGACCAACCAGGTCCGGCCACACAACGCTGTTCCACAGTCACCCCAAATCAACAGACATTCCTAGAAGGATGATCAGTGAACGGCAATGGAATTCAAGTCCAGAAGTGGGGCAAGGGAATATCTATAGATGAGAAAGTGATTTTATTTCTGATGATAGATGAACCAGGTGGGCCACCCTGCTACTGGGAGAAAAGCTTAGCATTGCTTATATAGACAACCCTCAATGGGAGAATAATTGGGAAGTTTCTTGTGTGTGTGTTTTTTTTTGGAGGGGGGAAGTTTTGACAGAATGTCTATTCAGCCTTTGGTGATGCAAGCTACGTGTACCAGACGACCGGGGCTTTAAACTCTGTTCTTTTGAGGTGCACACAATCCTTCGTAGACCACACCAGAAGAATCTGATTTGAAACCCCCACTAAGCAAAGTTCATTTACCTTAAACACACCTATAGCAGATTAAAGGAACTGAAGTACTCCCTTGGATTTGAGACTGAAAGACCCAAGTGTGAGAAGAAGCAGATGGCTACTATCCCATGGTTATATACTGGTTAGACATTGGACTTTGGTTCAAATCTCTTGCTCTAAGGTACCTAAAGTTGGCAACTTGGCAACTTAAGACCTCCTTATATTGGCGACTTAAATATTCCTTTGCTTTTTTTTTTTATGACATTTCATAGTCCAGCAGGCATAGTTCTGCCTTTGTGAATGAAAGTTACTGAAAGTTTTCCCCTATCGCTATCCCTCTTTGTCTGTGTCAATAGTTTGTGCTCAGTCACTTAAGTCTTTAATCTCTATAAATCAACAATTCATGTCTTTTAGTCTATAAAGGTATATGCATGTACACTTTCCTTTTCTAAACCTTTAGGATTCTAAACCATTGGCTAAATTAAAGACTCTATCAACTGAATTACCAGGTGCCCCATGGGAATAATTTTTAATGTTTCCCAATAAAATAAAGAAATCCATCATGTGGACCAGATACATGTATAAACCATGGGCATATGAATGGAGTTTTGAGCTCAAACTTAACTGTGGCCCTAATTAAAGAACAATGAGCTCTTTTGGCATGGGCATACTCAATACTTGCCCTCCTTAAGAGACCATAGAAGATTGTGGTGACTATATCAGATGGTAGCTGGCAATCAGAAAGAGCGATGTCTGGGGTCTTAAAGAGCTGTCTTCAAGTCAGCAATCTTCTAAATGAGGTATCAGCAAAGCTAACGAGGAAGAAGCTTCCCAGCCTGTGGGATCCAAGGTTTTTAAGTAATAAAATCCAAGACAGGAGGAGGGACCAACATCAGGGTTTCTATGCTGAGTGTCTGGTTTACAGAAGGCTGTGAATGACAGTGTCAGCCCCAAATCCATTGGTAGGGTCCCACATGGATTAAACCCGTGGTGAATCCTTTCTGACCATGGGAAAAGAATGTGAGTAGACTTGTTACCAGACAGAGTGTATGGGAAAGTCAATTAATGCAGATGTAGTTTGGTTGAAATTTAATACTTTATCACTTGTTCTCCCTTTTGACATATTTTTAATTGATTCTACTTTTAGTTATCTTTCTGCTTCTTTTCAATGGATGCTTTTCCTGTTTTATTTTGCTATCGCTTTTGGGTTTGTTTGTTTATTTGTTTGTTTTTCCTGTTTTTCTGTGTATGAAAATCCAGAGAATAACTGGATTAATCATTTTTAAGGTTATGGCAGGGGAAATTGAGGGAAACCATGAACTAATAATAGTGCACATTGAAGATTGAGGAAAATGTTCTGAACTTGATTGCGGTGATGATTGCACAACTCTTTTTAATATGGCCAAACCACTGAATTATGTGGTATGTAAATTATATGTCAATAAACCATTTACATTTTTTAAAAAGAAGAAAATCCCCAATCAACATCTTACTCCAACAAATTAGGAAAAGAGCAGCAAAATTAGCCTACAGTCACCAGAAGGAAAGAAATAATAAAGACTAGAGTAGAAACAAATAAAACAGAAAACAGGAAAACAATAAAAAGAATTCACAAGACAAGAACTAGGTTCTTTGGAAGGATTAGCAAAATGAGCAAGCCACTGGAAAATCTGACAATGGAAAAAGACGAGATGCAAATAACATGAATAAGAAGTGTAGTAAGTGATGTCACAACAGAACCAACAGAAGAAAAATAATTGAAAATAGTGCTGGAATATTTTGAAGTCCAGCTCTCAAACAAAGGTGAAACCCTAGAAAAAATAAACAAAGTTCTAGAAACGGAAATACCATCTGACTCAGCAACTCTTCTACTTGGTATATATCTTAGAGGAGATAGGTGCATGCCCACTCAGGTTCAGTGTAGCGTTTTTCACAATTCCCCAAAGACTGGAACAACCTGCATGTCTATCCATGGACATTCATGAGTAAACTTTGGCTGTTCCTGTTGTTGTGGAGCATTGTTGGGTCAGTTCTGACTCAGCACAACAGACTGGAACACTACCTGGTCCTGTACCATCCTCACCCTTGTTCTTATGATTGAGCCCATTGTTGCGGGCACTTTAAGGCATGCCCACAGTGTAGCACCTGTGTTGTTACCTACCTTTGAGTTGGTTTGAACTCATAGCAACTCTTGGTAAAACAGAACCAAACACTGCACAGACCTCACTGTTACGTTATTGAGTCCATTGTTACCACCACTTTGCTAATCAATAACCTTGGGAATCTTCATTTGTTTGTTCCCACTGACCCTCTACTTTACAAACATGAAGTCTTTCTCCTGATCTGGTCTCTCCTGATAACAGGTCAGAAGTATCATTCTCCCTACTACGTAACTTTAAAGAGTAACAATGAATCTGTGAAACACCTCATCACGTGGATGAACCTGGAGGACCTTGTGCTGACTGAAATTAGTTAAGCCCCAAGGGAGAAATATTATATGAGAGTACTATTGTAAAACGCCAAGGAAAGATGTTCATATAAAAATCAAATTTCATTGATAGTTAATAGTTTGAGAGGAGAGAGAGCCATTGGCTAGAAGGTAGATAAGTGTTAACATGGGTGAAGGGGAAGGCAGTATACAATAAGAGAGGAGTTAGGGAAACTGAGGGAGGCAGAGGAAGACAGTGAAACATTTTGAAATAGACATAAAGAGTGTTATATACAAACCTGAAATCCTGGTTACCTATGAATAAGAAAGACTGAAGAAGAATCAATGCATTAGAATTATGGTACTAGTGAAGAATCCTGACAACACCATGGGATGCGAAAAGAATAAACTAATCTGTCTTGGAAAAAGTATAGCCAGGATGCAACTTAAGGGGCAGGGATGGTGAGATTTCATCTCATGTACTTTGGACTTGCTGCCAGAGAGACCAGTGCCTGGAGAAGGACATCATGCTGGGACATCACCTTTTTTGGGCAGCAAAAAAGAGGAAGATCCTTGACAAGGTGGATTGACACAGTGGCCAAAACCATGGGCTCAACACAAGAACAATTGTGAGAGTGGCCCAGGACTGGGTCGTGTTTCAGTCTGTTGTACACAGAGTCAGCACAGATGTTTGGGTGGGCAGGCAGATTGAACAGGTGCGGGAAGAAGAGTGGAAGCACACCTGCAAATCTAAATAGGTTTGACAGAGGGTCATTTTATTTGAATACAAGGGGGTACCTAAAAACACAGGGTTTTTTTTTTTCAAAGCTATGTATTAATTTTTTTTTTTTACAAAACAACCTGTGTTAGGCTGGGTACTTTAGAGAAACAAATCCACAGAAATGCATATGTATAAGAGAGAGTTATATATAAAGGGTCAGTGTACATCAAGAAAACATCCCAACCCAGTGCTGCCCAAGCCCATAAGTTCAACATGAACCCATATGTCCAACACCAATCCACAAAATCCTCCTCCATCTCACAAAATACACACAATGATGCCAACTGCAGGAGGAATGCCGAATCAGTGAACGTGTAAGCATCTCAGAACTGACAGGTGTCTCCACGCGGCTGCTCCAGCACCCAAGGCTGCATCAGGGTAGGTCCATGTGGCTTCTCCTCAGGGATGTCTGGCAAGAAGTGAGACCTGCCAGCTGAAGCAAGGAACTGGCTAAGGCAGCTGTACCCTGGTTTGACCATCACAAAGCAAGAGACCCAATAACCAGAAAAGCTCACAGAGCCATTTAGCTCTCTGCCCCTCAATTAACCCCACATATGATTATCATCCAGGTTGGCACAATAAGCTTTAACTAACTCACAGCCTTATCATCTTCAAATTACTCTCCATTACACTTAATAATTTGTCTAATCTGTGATTTCATTCTTGGAAACATTTTTCAAACTCATTTGTATGGATGGTTGACAGCATCTCCCTCAGCTCTTCTTCATCTCTTCTATGTCATCAAATCACTGTCTCTCTTCATTTGGCAGAAACAAAAAGGAGCCGCGTGGAGGGAGGTCAGGTAAGTAAGGTGCATGGGGTAAGAGAGGCATATAGTTTTTTTTGCCCAAAACTGGTGTACTGAGATGACTGTGTGACCAGATATATTTTTGTGGTGGCAAAATCAGTCCCCTGTCTGTCATAAATCAGGTCTTTTTTTGTTGCACGCTGTTACGCAATCTTTTCACAACCTCTAAATAGAAAGTTTGATTAACAGTCTGACCTGGTATTAGAAACTCCAAATGCACTACCCCCTCACATCTAAAAAACAAATGCACATGGGGTTTTTGAGGGGTCCCCCTTCATATATACCCAGAGAAATGAAAGATTAAGTGTTAACAACTAGACGTGGGTGTGTATCTTCAATGAATAGGGGGAAGTGGTGTTTCAGCCCCGAGGGGAAATGATCTTAAAAGATAGACACTGGTACTGCCTATCCTTGCTCTTTCATTGGAAAATGAGGACTTAGCTATAGTATTTTGGGAGTATTTCCAGCCCCTGATTTGGAGATAAACACAAGCTGTTGAAGCAATTAGCAAGACACTGCTTGTACAGGTTAGATATCTCAAATTATTCTTGCCTCTAAACATATTCATATGCTTAGTTTCTATGCAGTTACTTGTTTAGAATCTATGCTCATACAAGACTTTACCAATCAAACACTCCTTTATTCCATGTGGTTCTGCCTATAAGAAGGAAATACATTAACATCAAATTTTTATTTCTGTGCATAACTCCTAGATAAATAGAAAAAAGTCCGATTATAATTTGCTTTCACATGCACTTTTATGATAGGGAAGAAATGTTACACCAACCTCAATGACCATATTGAGTTAATAAAAGGCTGGCTTCTATGACTCTTATATTTCCTTTAGTTGGTGCATGTTTCTCATTCAAGGCATTAATTGATAAACATGGCTTCCTGGGCCTCCAGGAGTGTCCCAGATCTGGATACTCTCATCTTCGGCGGCAACATTATCTAACTTGCACCTCCCACCTCCTTTGGCTGATTCCAGAAATTACATCAATGTTCAGCTAATGATGAACGTTAATGACTACAAATTGAAAATAAAATAAAAGGGAGTTTTGCCATTAGGATTACAGTTCATATACTCATATACATGAGATTATTTCAAGAAAAACTTGTTTCAATGTGTCTGTGTGATAAATGAATGTCTTCACACAAGTTCACTCAGTAACACCTTTGTCTTAGTGCCAGGGGTGCAACATCAAATAAAGTGGTCTAATCAAAACAATGCCATCCTAAAGGATCTGCTGGGCTATCTCAATTTAAAGCAGAAAGGTCAGCTCAGAAAATTATGGCAAGTGATTTTTGAAATTCTCAAAGGATATTAGCAACATGTTCTTGAAGGATGCAGAACAAAAATTAGGGCTTTGTATGAAGTTGTAATAAAATGGGTAATTGCATCGGTGATAAAAAGGCCAAGAAAGCTGCATTGAGTAAATTTTTCCCATTATGGGAATGCATAAGCTTACTCTTTCAGAGTAGCAAGGGCTATCCTATGGTAATATCATTGATAAATCTAAACACATCCATCCTACAGCCCTGATCTTGCTCCTTCAGATTTCATTTTGTTCCCAAACTCAAAGAATATTTCAAAGGAACATGATTTTAGACCCTGGAGGATGCCCAACCTGCCATTTTGGCACAGTGTAAATCAAAGAGTGCAGAACTGCTTAGGAAAAGGTAAGAGACACAGAAACATCACCATTGCAAGCTAATAGAACTACTGATATAGACTTAGTGAATAGATATAATAGACATAAATAGAAGATATTAAAAAATAGTAAGTTAATATTTTTATATTTTCAGTTAACAAAGTTTTCTATGATTTGGTAGAGATCCTTTTTTAACTTTCCCTCATATGGAGGCCATTCCCGAAACTCTACAAATTTTGAAAAGTCAAGTTCAGTTTTATAACTATATTGAAAAAATTCATATGAAAAAATTAATGAAAACATAAGCACATGCAGACACCAAAATACCTGTCTTTAGAGGATAAATTTTTGTAATAAAGTTATGATTTTTAGAAAGTTAAAAAATTTCTAGTAAACCTAGGCATAATCTCATGAGAGAGACATTGAACAATGAGGGAGCTATCTACACGAAGGTTTGCCTAGTGATGATTTTGTTATGATATGATTGACTTTTTCCACCACCTGTCACAAATAATACCCACTCAGGGATGCCTCTGGTCCATTAATTCTGCCTGGCTTTCTTTGAGTTTTTGGACAATATGCTTCTCAAGTGATTGCAATATGAGTCAAGTAGAAAAAGAGGTTGTCAACAGTCCCAGTGTGGTTCTAAGGCTTGACAGTGGTTTCATGTGGAGCCTGGTGCTGTCACTATGTCAATCAGCACAGGAGCACATTGTTATTACCCCAATCAGTCATTCCACACTGCAGTCACAACAGGTGGAGAGACAGCCCTTCTCTTTACAACCGACCGCAAGCAGCTAGATCACTGTAACCTTGGGAAGTATGGGAATGTCACAGGTAGAAGTTTCCTTGTGACAAACATACATATCCCATCCTCTCACCGCACTTCCCCTTCTTCACCCAAATCTTCATTCTTCTCAAATTGGAAGAGAGTTATTAATGCATAATACAGAGGCAGAAGCTTCAATCTTTGGGAATATTTGCCAAGGCTCTTTGTGAATGACGAAGAGCATTGATTTTCTTTTTCTTTTTTTTTAAACAATTTATTGGGGCTCATACAATTCTTATCACAGCTCATACATATACATACATCAATTGTATAAAGCACATCTGTACAATCTTTGCCCTAATCATTTTTTTCTCCTCTTTTCTTTTTTTACATTTTATTAGGGACTCATACAACTCTTATCACAATCCATACATATACATACATCAATTGTATAAAGCACATCCATACATTCCCTGCCCCAATCATTCTCAAAGCATTTGCTCTCCACCTAAGCCCCTTGCATCAGGTCCTCTTTGTTTTCCCCTCCCTCCCCTTTCCCCCCTCCCTCATGTGCCCTTGGTAATTCATACATCGTTATTTTGTCCTATCTTGCCCTATCCAGAGTCTACCTTCCCCTCCTTCTCTGCTGTCCCTCTCCCAGGGAAGAGGTTACATGTGGATCCTTGTAATCAGTTCCCCCTTTCCAACCCACTTACCCTCCACTCTCCCAGCATCGTCCCTCACACCCTTGGTCCTGAAGGTATCATCCACCCTGGATTCCCTGTACCTCCAGCCCTCATATGTACCAGTGTACAGCCTCTGCCCTATCCAGCCCTGTAAGGTAGAATTCGGATCATGGTAGTTGGGGGAGGAAGCATCCAGGATCTGGGGGAAAGCTGTGTTCCTCATCAGTACTACCTCGCACCCTAATTAACCCATCTCTTCTCCTAAACCCCTCTATGAGGGGATCTCCATTGGCTGACCCTTGGGCCTTGGGTCTCCACTCTGCACTTCCCCCTTCATTTAATATGGTATATATATACATATACACATATATACACATACATACACACACACACTTATATCGTTTTTTTTTGCATGATGCCTTATACCTGGTCCCTTGGGCACCTCGTGATCGCACTGGCCGGTGTGCTTCTTCCATGTGGGCTTTTTTGCTTCTGAGCTAGATGGCCGCTTGTTCACCTTCAAGCCTTTAAGACCCCAGACACTATCTCTTTTGATAGCCGGGCACCATCAGCTTTCTTCACCACATTTGCTTATGCACCCATTTGTCTTTAGCGATCCTATCATGGAGGTGTGGAGTCAATGATATGATTTTTTATTCTTTGATGCCTGGTAACTGATCCCTTCGGGACCACTCGATCACACAGGCTGGTGTGTTCTTCCATGTGGACTTTGTTGCTTCTGAGTTAGATGGCTGCTTGTTTATCTTCAAGCCTTTAAGACCCCAGACACTATCTCTTTTGATAGCCAGGCACCATCAGCTTTCTTCACCACATTTACTTGTTCACCCACTTTGGCTCCAGCCATTGTGTCGGGAGAGTGAGCATCATAGAGTTCCAATTTAATAAAAGAAGGTATTCATGCATTGAGGGAGTGTTTGAGTAGAGGCCCAAGGTCCTTCCGCCACCTTAATACTTAACCTATAAATATAGACACATAGATCTATTTCCCCATCCTCCTATATATATATTTTTAAAGTGTCAACAGGTAATCAATCCTTGGAGTCCTTGTATGATGCGTATGGTAAACATAATCAACTGAAAACTAAGAGTTGGAGGTTCAAACCCACTCTGTGTCACCTTGGAGTAAAGTCATAGTGATCTAGTTCTGGAAAACTATCAGCCACTGAAACCCTATGCAGTATAGTTGTACATGGACACCGATGGGTCACATGACTGGGAATTCATTGGTTAACTGGGAGTGATCATTAGGAGGGCCAGTTTGGGGCCAAAGAATGAACTAATGTAAAGTTTGTCATCTCAGTGGGTACTTACACTTCTTGCAGTTCTTCCCTATCTTCTTACAAGAACTTTTTCTCTGAGCCTATCACAATCTATCTTTCAGACATATCAAATTCATTCTTCTTCATGCATGTTAATGCTGGAAAGAATTATCCAGTATTATACTACATACAGATATTTGGGTTCTGTTCTAATGCTTTTTCTGGAAGAACTGGTTACAAGGGGAGCTAGTATCTCAATTAGAGAAATAAACCTTGATTACTGAATGTTTCATTCTCTTGATGCAGGTTCAGCTGCTGTTTAGGCAGTCCAGAGCTAGATATCTTTTGTTCATATGTTGGCGAGTGATATAGTTAAAGTTTATTGTGCCAACCTGGCAGATAAACACATGTGGAGTTAATTGAAGGGCGGAGAGATAAATGGCTCAGTGAGACTGGCCTTTCTAGTTCTCGGGTCTCTTGCTTTCTGATGGTCGGACCAGGGTACAGCTGCCTTAGCCAGTTCCCTGCTTCAGCTGGCAAGGCTCACTACCTGAAAGACATCACCAAGGAGAAGCCGCAATGGACCTAACCCGATTGTTGTCTAGGAAGGTTCTCTCTGGCCACAGTGAATTTTGTCTTAATAGCAGTTTCACTCCAACCTCATTTTTTGTCATGGCTGATTAAAGAGAATAGCATGCGGCTGTGAAACTTTGTTTCCTGCTCCAGAAAAATGCTGCAAAACTGTTGTGATGTTGAACACAGAGTACAAGGACAGTATAGGAAAAACTCCGTTGTAAGAGAGGTTTTCTCAATTTAAAAAGGTGAAATGTCGATTGATGACAAAGCTCCCACTGGACATCTGTCAACTTCCCAGACAGACAAAATTGTGGACAAAATGTGTGCCCTTGTGCTGGAAGACCCACGATGGACCATTGAAGAGATGGGGAAGTTATGTGGAATATTTGGAATTCAGTTCAGGGAATTTTAATGGAAGATTTGGGAATGAGGAGGGTCATTACAAAATTTGTGCCTCAGGTTCTGACTCTCCACAAAAAGAGCATCACGTGGAAACATCCCATGCTTTGAAAGAACAGCTCTGGATCACTGCAGACTTCCCCCACCCCCGCCAAGTCATTACTGGTGATAAGACACGGTGCTATTCTTATGACCCGAAACGAAATATCAATCAAGCCAGTGGACGACACCATTGTCACCTTGCCCCCCAAAATCTCATCAAGTGAAATGAAAGATCACAATGATGCTCTTTTTTTTTTTCTTTTCTGGTACCTCCCTCATATATCTAGTAATCTGACTGCTGGTTCATATGTGAGTCCATTTCCATACGTAAGGTGAAATTATTTTCAAACATGAGTATTTGCATTCTGTGCTTTGCCAGCATGCTGAATAGAATTCAGTGGTGTTTGCCATCTAAAACAGACTATTAAGAATGGTCTGAGAGATGTGAAAATTAGTCAATGAAAAGTCTGTGGGTCACAATAATCTGATCTGTAATTGATCATGAAGTTGGCACACAGCCGGGGAGAGATGAGTTTCCTTGTGTTCGGTGTCACCATGTCCAACTCTATGAAAGCTAACAACAGTGGTGATCAATTCCCTTTGCTTCACATTCTAGCCTATCCTGACGCTGTAGTCCTGATCTTCATCAGCAGTGCATCAAGCCCTCTTGCTTTCAGCAAGCAAGGTTGAGTCATCTGCATACTGCACATAATGAGCCTTCTTCCTCCAATCCTGATGCCAATTTTTTCATCATAGAATCCAGCTTCTCAGATTATTTGTTCAACATACAGATAGAATAAGCCTGTGAAAAGATGATGCCAGAAAAATATAACAAACAGACAGGTGAGTGGTACTAGGTATGTTGTTTGTTGTTGTTAGGCACTATTGAATTGGCTCCAAATCATAGCAACCCTAAGCACAACAGAATGAAACAATACATGGTCCTGTGCCATTCACTGAAGCAGCCACTACATCAATCCACCTCATTGAGGGCCTTCTTAAATTTCTTTTTCACTGCACTTCCACTTTACCAAACATGATGCCTTTATCCAGGGACTGGTCTCTCCTGATAATATGTCCAAAGTATAAAGTCTTGCCATGCTTACCTCTAAAGAGCACTCTGGCCTTACTTCTTCCAATACAGATTGTTTTGTTATTTTAATAGTCCATGATACTTTCAATATCTTTCTCCAGCAACACAATTTAAATGCAGCCCTTCTTCTGTGGTCTTCCTTGTTCAGTGTCCAACTTTCACATGCACACAATGCAATGGATTCCGCTCCCAGAAATCATCTTCTCTCCAGACACAATTTGACTGCTCTGGGACCGGAAGGACCCATCCTCAGGCTCTAATTCCAACAACATTCTGTGTCCTTTGTTTAGGCTTTCAATATTTGACAATGCTTTGAAGCTGTGCATAACATGTTCAACAGCTTCTTCTTCTAAAGCGGGGAGCCAATGCTTGCTTTGTTATCTGTTCTTAGTCTGGATGCTGTGATGAAACCTGTTTTACTAGGTTAGGGCTGTTCTATGGTTACTGTGGTATTAAGTATGGATACTAGGTGCTCGGTATGGATACTAGGTACTAGGAATGGGTTTATATAATCCAGTTAAGCATTGAAAAAAATTTGTCAAGAAAAGTTTTTCATTCAGGAAGATTAATTTATATCTCTTTATGATTATTTATATTTTTGCTTCCTTTTTCTAATTTTCCTTTTGACAGTGATTATTTTCACACTACTATTTGACATTTTATCTATTCAACATTCCAGATTAAGATATTTTACTCTGAAGTTTTCAAGTAGTTGTTTGTTTGTTTTTAATCATGGTTTCAAGGTACCCTTAAGGAACTTTGGAATAGAAGATATAAAATTGTTTTGGGAAATTAGACTTCAAAATGAGCTTGTTGTGATGGTTGACTCTTGCCATTAGACTCATTCTGTCTCATGGTGTCCTTACATGTGCAAAATGGAACTACTCTTTAAGGTTTTCAAAGCCGTAACTCATTGAAAGTGGATTTTTAAGTCTCAAAAGTGAGCATGTAATACTTCCAAAAAAGACATCTTTTACACACTCACACACATAAATTTTAATGGTTTTTCTGAACATTAGAAAAACAAATGCAGTGCACCTTTAGCTATATTTCCACCACAGACTGATTGCGCAGTCCACACCTAAGTAGTAGGTGGCTTCTACGGTGACATGGTTTCTCTGCATCCGAAAACCATGAGGGCTGGTTAAGAAAAGGCTGAATTCTTGCACAAAGGAACATTCACTCATCAGATCCCACCAATCGATCTCTTCTGTGCCCGTTTCCTGGGCGACCTTCTTGGTGAAGCTTTTGTTGATCTGATTCAAAGTTTCCTGACGAATCCAACTCCTATCGGCATCATTCTGATTTGATGTACCCATCTCTACTTTCTGTATTGGTCTCTTGCACTTTCTAGATTATGGGAGTTGATGAGGGCCAATAACAAGCAGTAGCCCAAGACCAGCAAGGAACATATACATAGATTGTCTCTCCATCTAACCCATTCTCTCTTTCAATCACTGTAACTGTTTGATTGAAGACAGCTTCTTGTAATACATTGCCATTCAAATCTTTGTAGCTGAGGTTGATGACTAGACTAATGGGTTGCCCATTCATGGGCACTGCAGGAATGAAGGAGTTTAGAAGAAGGCCTGTGAAATTCTGAATATAAAATGGTAATCCTGAGGATAAAGGAATGAAGCATCGAGTGATTCAACAATAAAGTCTTCTGAAGCCTTGTATGTAAAGCCGACCAGGAACTTCATGATCTTATTTGCTGGAAAATCTTCTCCTTTTACAAAGAGGATAGTTGTATCTGTACTTGGTGAAGCTTCAGGTTCATCACACAAGTCTTCCACTTTGTCCTTTGCCAGATCCGTGGGTTCATTTTCTTTCACTTCAGCTTCATCATGTTCATCTTCAATTATTGAATCTTCTACGGTTTCTTCATCCTCTCTAAGATCCTGAACCAATGCCCCAGGGCCCCTTCTGAAGACAAGGGTGGCAGGGGACATGAGCAGGAGCAGCAGAAGCAGGTGGGGGAGGAGTCTCATGTTGCAGCCAGCCAGTGTCCTGTTGCCATCGCAAGTGCTCTTGGGCTCCAGCGATAATGGCTTTACTCTTCATCTGGGCTCTGGATGGGAGGGGCGGGCTGCATGGAGGACCCACCAGTGGTGCCTGCCCTGCCCCTGCCCAGCAACTCTGCAGACATGGCTCCTTGGCTCTGGGGAGGTGGGGACCAAAAAACAATTCTACATATGTAGATATATTTATATATGGTGATGGGGAAATCTATCCATGCACCTATATTTATAGGTTTACTATTAAGGTGAAAGATGGACATTGGGCCTGCACTCAAGTACTCCCTCAATACAAGAACACTTTGTTCTATTAAACTGGCATTTCATGATGCTCACCTTCCCGACACAACCGCTGAAGACAAAGTGGGTGCATAAGTAAATATGGTGAAGAAAGCTGATGGTGCCTGGCTATCAAAAGATATAGAGTCAGGGGTATTAAAGGATTGAAGATAAACAAGTGGATCTAGCTGAGAAGCAACAAAGCCCACATGGAAGAAGCACACTACCCTGTGTGATCACGAGGTGTTGAAGGGATCAGGCATCAAAGAACAAAAAATCATATCATTGTGAAGGAGGGGGAAGTGTAGAGTGTTGACCCAAAGTCTCTCTGTAGGCAACTGGACATCCCCTTGCAGAAGGGTCGTGGGGAGGAGATGAGCCAGTCAGAGTGTGGTATAGCACCAATAAAAGATACAACTTTCCTGTAGTTCTTTAATGCTTCCTCCCCTCCACTATCATCATCCCAATTCTACCTTACAAATCTGGATACACCAGAGGATGTACACTGGTACAAATAAGAGCTGGAAACACAGAAAAACCCCTCAGGACCAACAATGAGAGTAGTGAAACCAGGAGGGCAAGGTGAAGGTGGGGGAGAAAGGGGGGACCAATCACAATGATCTACATATAACTCCCTCCCTGCGGGATGGACAACAGAAAAGTGGGTGAAGTGAGACAGCAGACAGTGTGAGACATGACAAAATAATAATAATTTATAAATTATCAAGGGTTTGTGAAGGAGGGAGTGTGGGGAGGAAGAGGGAAAATATGAGGAGCTGATACCAAGGGCTCAAGCAGAAAGAAAATGTTTTGAGAATGATGATGTCAACAAATGTACAAATGTGCTTGATACAATGGATGTATGTATGGATTGGGATAAGAGTTGTATGAACCCCCAATAAAATAATTTTTAAAGACCCCAAAACAAAAAATAAACAGACTCTAGGTCAGTCATACTTTACTAATTTGATTGGATGGTATTGTGTTGTACACTTCATGCCTCCTTACCATACCACTTTTCACCTCCAACCGAACTTTCTTCCCTTCTATGTCACTAAAGCAACTCTTGATGAAGTCACCAATAGCCTTGGTATTGCCAAATCTCCATCCTTGTCATGATAAACTCCTCAGAATTCTTTAAATATAATAACATTGTTGCTTCTTTGAAATATTTTCTTCTTTTGATTTCAAGGGCAACATGTGCTGACATTTTTTTCCTCATACTTCATTGGCAGGTCTTCTGTCAGAATGGCCTTATCCTTTCTCTACACTGGAGTGATATCAGGTCTTGGGACCGCTTTTGTTTTTGTCTGTATTCACCATGCTGTGAGGTCAAATGCAAACCACAGTTTCAAATGCTCATGGTTCCTAATTTTTTCCTTTACTTTAATTTCACCACTAGGGACTATGATTCTCTATACAAATGCTTACTCAAAATATACCTGTACATGACTGATAGGCTTATCAATCTCATTATGTCCCTGTGTTAGACCAGGTTGTCTAGAGAAACAAATCCAGGGACACTCATATACAAATAAGAAAGAGCTTTCTATCAAAGAGTAACTGTATATTAAGAAAACATCTCAGCCCAGTCCAGATCAAGTCCATAAGCTGATATTAGCCCATAAGTCCAATATTAGTCCATAAATCTTTCTTCAAATTCATGCAGTCACACACAATGATGCAACATGCAGGAAGATCACAGGCCAGTGGCTGCAAAGGCTTGTGGATCTAATCGTGGTGGAAGCATTTCAGTGCTGACACGGGTCTCCACATGGGTCCCCCAAATCTTTGAGTGTGACTTTGCAGAGAGAGAGAATACTCTCTTAGGCCTCAGAAAATCTCCATGTGGCTTGTCACCAGGAAGATCAAGGCTGAGAGAGAGAGAGAGAGAGAGAGAGAGAGAGAGAGATCCCAGAATCCTCATGAGAAGACCATGCCCACAAGAAACATCATCAGGCTTTGACCCACTGATAGACTAGACTCCACTCCTATACTTATTTATCGAGTTGGCATGAAATGATGTAATTACCACAGTCTCAAACCAAAATCTTGATTGCCTTACCTCAGCTATGAGTTCATCCTTCCAAATATATTCCACATATCACCATTGTACGCTTCTTTTATAATTCTCTGTTCTATTCCACAGTGACCTCCCTTTGATAGCATATGTCTCTGTGGCTTTCCCATTGGCCCTCTTTACTCAAAGGAAATGGTAAACTACAGCCACACAGTCTTGACATGACTACTAATGGGCTACATGCTTCAATAATGAAGGTTTGGTCCCCCCACCAGGCAAAGAACCACGACTGGCAGAGGTACTTGCTGAGGACCAAGGGACTATGGAATAGGTGGTAAAAGAAGGCACGGGATCAGTTGCAGAAACCAGGATTTCAATTGTTAGGGATGGTTCCACTCTGTATTTATGGATCCAATATTTTGTTTTGTTCATTTATAATGTATATGATATAAATGGGGCTAGTTCGTTTTCAGTTGTATGCATGTTGGCTTTAGCACGCTGGGTACAGGATGACCTTACCATTGCCTTTATTTGGAGATTATGTATGGTCAAGGAGAAGTCTACAAGAACCAAAGGATGAATATGACAGTTGTGTTTTGTATCGACTTGGCTGGGCCACGATCCTTAGCTCTTCGGAAAGTGAGGCTTGCCCCCATGGTGTGGCCTAACATACTGCAAACTACTCCATAATGGAATCTACACCATGCTCAAGGCCAAATTTCATTTATTTGTCATTAGAAAAATATATTTCACAATATATACTTACATATTGTTTTTGCGATTCATCCCTATGCTTTCATTATGTTCAATTTGTAACAATGAAAACACATCGTGCCTATCAGATATTTACATGACAATTCACAACAGTAGCAAAATTACTGTTATGAAGTAACACTGAAAAGCATTTTATGGTTGGGAGGGTCACCACAACATGAGGGACTGTATGGAAGAGTCGCGACATCAGAAAGGTTGAGAACCACACTATGTAGGCTTTCTGAACTTATGAATCCTTACAGAAGACAGTCTCGTGATTCTGCCACGGAATGGCTAGTGGCTTCAAAGCCCTGACCTTGTGGTTGGCAGCCTACTGACGAACCATAGAGCCAACTGGGCCCCATATTGAGGATCACAGTGGTGAATTTACCAAAGTGACGATGGGAGACTTGCAGGAAAGCCACCTTGTTCTGGTAACCTGCCCATCATTTCTGGTATCCCCATCTGTATCTGTATGTTTTCATGCAAAATTTCCTCAGTCGCTATCTCACAGAATAGAGGGGGGATAGGGAGATGTGGAACAGGGAGAAGAAATGACTTTCTGAGCTCATGCATGCAGGCAGGATTCTAGTTGTAACTCAGTGGAAGTGAACATAAATCTCGGAATGAAAGTGCTTGAGTGTGAATCCAGCTCCCCATTCTGTAACCCTGCAATTCAGCACACAATCTTTCTCTATGGATTGCTTTCATCATCATTGATTTCAGATGAGGAAATAGAAGGAATACAAGGGTTTAATTCATAGAGTTGTGTGTTAGGCTGGGGACTTTAGAAAAAACAAATCCACAGAAACTCATGTATAAGAGAGAGCTTTATATAAAGGGTAAGTGCACCTCAAGAAAACATCCTGACCCAGTGCTGCCCAAGTCCTCAAGTCCAACATTAACCCATATGTCCAACCCCAATCCACAAAGTCCTCCTCCATCCCATAAAACACACACCATGATGCCGACTTCTGGAGGAAAGCTGGATCAGTGAATGTGTAAGCATCTCAGTGCTGGCAGAGGTCTCCACATGAGTGCTCCAGCACCCAGGGCTGCATCAGGGCAGGTCTATGTGGCTTCTCCTCAGGGATGTCTTGCAGGAAGTGAGCCTTTCAAGCTGAATCAGGGAACTGGCTAAGGCAGCTCTACCTGGTCTGACCATCAGAAAGCAAGAGACCTGAGAACTAGAAAGTGGAGGCTCACTGAGCCATTTATCCCTCCGTATTTGAACTAACCCCACATGTGTTTACCAGCCAGGTTTGCACAATAAACTAACTACCTCAAGTTGTTTTCTTCTACATGGTAAATACTCAACAACTATTAATAATATTGTTATCGTTACTATAGTCTCTAATTTCTGTTAAACTTTCAAAGAGCAAATCAAGTATTTTTTCTGACAGAAAGGTGCACTTGAAGCACTTTGGGATGGAGATCAAAGACTGCAGCCTTACACATGGAGCAATCACTAACGTCATAGCACGGGAAATGACAAGAGGATGAAAATGTCAAGGATTTCACTTTACCTGGATCCACAATCAGCACCCATAGAGGTCGCAGTCCGGAAATAAATCCACACATTGCATTGGGTAAATCTACAGCCAAATGCTTCAAGTGTTAAAAAGCAAAAACAAAACACAACAACAAAAACCGACTTTGAATACTAAGGTATGCCTGACTGAGGCCACGGAATTTTCCATCACCTCATTTGCA